>NC_134493.1:6399476-6499476 GCF_040206685.1 Ascaphus truei
GTAGTGTGTGTGTGGGGGGGGTAGTGTGTGTGTGGGGGAATAGTGTGTGTGTGGGGGAATAGTGTGTGTGTGGGGGAATAGTGTGTGTGTGGGGGAATAGTGTGTGTGTGCGTGTGTGTGTGTGTGTGTGTGGGGGGGGGGGGGAGTGTGTGTGTGTGTGTGTGTGATTGTGTGAGTGTGATTGTGAGTGCGATTGTGTGTGTGTGTGTGTGTGTGAGATCAGGGCCGCCAACACAAATCATGGGGCCCAGGACAAATGAAAGGAGCAGCCCCCCCCCCCCCAACCCATAGCGCACCTACAGTACCACGGAAATATTTTTTTAGCGCGTAACTTTTACATAACCCCCAATACATATAAAAATATACCCCACTCCCCCCCAATACATCTACAAAGGTACCCCACTCCCCCCCAATACATTTAAAGTGAGGTTTTTAAGTGATAAAAACAGTTAGACTACAGTTTGACTAGAGGTGACTGGACTGGATCTACTGCACACTCTTTTACTCAAGACAACAAACGGTAAGCTATTCAGATCACACTATGATCCCATGCTTGTTAGCCTGCATAGTTTAACCCCCCACCCTTTACAACTTCTTTCACTGCAGCCTCTCCCAAAACTGACTGCACAAAACACTGAAACCCTGAATTGACCCTAGCATTGCAATGCAGCAAAACACTTGAAAAGGTACAGGCCCACCCCTGCTGTTTAGTCTGCACACACTCACTCTGCTCACAACAGCTCCTTGCAGCACTGCCTACCTCTGGCATCATGAACCTGCTATGTCTTCTAACTTTTTTCTTTCTCCTGGCCTCATGGAGATGTTACTCCCTCTATCCACTACAAACTCCTCCATCCTGGCCCACACCCAACATCACCATACACCCTGGACTACTCAAAAGCCTTGCACTATCTACTGAATGTTGGTGGAGAACTCTAAAAACCAGCACACCAACCACTGCTCACTCTAATGGAAAACACCACAAATTTACAACTTGCAAACAACTACCCAAATTTCTACTCATACTATTACTCTCTCTAGCAGGTGATATTGAAACTAACCCAGGTCCTCCCATTTCAGCTCTGTCCCATGCCCCTGAGAATTCCACCTTTAAATTCCAAAAAGGGCTATCTGTCGCCCATATAAACATCCGGAGCCTGCTGCCCAAACTGGATGAACTAAGGGCATGGTGCCTTATGCATAAACCCAAAGCCATCGTTCTTACAGAAACATGGCTATCCTCTAAAACCCCTGATGCAAATATCGCCATTCAGGGATACTCCATTTTTAGGAGAGATAGGTCAAAGAGAGGAGGAGGGGTGTTATTTTATATTGCAGACACCTTACAATTTACACTGTTACATTGCCCACCAAGTCCACCCTCTTTTGAAACTCTAGTTGGCAAAATCTGCCTCCCCTTTTCTAAGCCCATCTTGCTTGCTGGCATCTACCGCCCCCCTAAAGCCCCTCTACAATCCTTGACTGATATCACCCAATTTCTTGCCTCCATTTCCTCTCTGAATGAGAAGAGTGAGCTGCTAGTTCTAGGGGATTTCAACTTCAATTGGCTTGACCCTAAAAACCACAAAATCCAGATACAACTCAAGTCATTTAACCTATCGCAACTCATTTCCCAACCCACACGAATAAACCTGAAGTCGCATAACCATTCCTTGCTAGACTGGATTCTCTCCTCAAACCCCAGCAGAATCCAATCCTCTGGCATCCTTCCTGATATTTTCAGTGACCATGCAATAGTGTACTGTGTAAGGAAAATTAAACCGCCCCATTCAAGCCCTAAAGTTCTCCTCACTAGAACATTTAAAAACTTTAACCAACAACAGTTTCTGGATGACCTTACCAACTGCCCATGGCACAGAATCGATTTAATTCCTGACCCTGACTCTGCGCTCGACTATTTCCAATCCGAGTTCTTAAAACTCTGCGATACCCATGCTCCACTACGCAAAATAAGGGTACGGGGGGCCCACCTTCCATGGGTTACACCTGACCTTATAGCACTCTACCAGTTCAGGGATGCCTTGTGGAAAAGCTAAAAAGTAACTGGCACTACCAAGGATCTCAATCACTACAGATGCCTGCGGAACATGTGCACAAGGCAAACAAGGTATGCAAAAGCACAATATTACTCTGACAATCTCCACCAAAATACATCAAACCCAGCTAACTTCTGGAAGGTTATCAACAATATATTCCAGCCTCCTAACCATCAACAACCAAGTAATATCACTAAGGGGGATATTACTCTGACAAACCCCACTGACATTGCAAATGCATTCAATGATTACTTTGTGGGGTGTGCCACTAACTTATTAGCGAAACGCAGCACAAACCCCAAACCTGAATCTCATCCTGGGAGTACCCCTATAGTCCCACCCCCTCCCAACACTGCCCACAATTTTCAATTTAGCCCAGTATCTGAAGAGGAGATTACACAAGCGCTCCTCAAACTAAAACTAAGCAGCCAATGTGGACCCGACTTACTACAATCTAGGTTCCTACGACTTGGTGCCCCAGCCATTGCCAAACCAATTGCGTCCATAGTCAACTCTATCCTGTCTGCAGGCCATATCCCTAAGACCTGGAAAACTGCCAGAGTTGTCCCAATCTTCAAAAGTGGGGACAAAAACACTGTCTCAAACTACAGGCCAATCTCACTTCTCCCAATTCTATCCAAAGTTATGGAAAAATGTGTCCACTCCCAATTAAGCGATTTCTACACCAAGACAAATTTCCCTAGCCAATTCCAGTCTGGGTTTCGTCCCAAATACTCCACCGTAACTACCCTGCTAAAAGTTTGCAATGAAATCCAGTGCGGAATGGAACGGGGACAACTCACTGGTGCAGTATTCCTAGATTTTGCAAAGGCTTTTGACACAGTTGATCATGTTAGCCTGCTTAACAAACTCCAGAGCTCTGGAATAGGGAAACATGCTTTAAACTGGTTTCAGTCCTACCTATCAGGAAGATCCCAACATGTGTCCATCTCAGGCTCTAACTCCAACCCCTTGGATATCACCTGTGGTGTCCCGCAAGGCTCTGTTCTGGGGCCCCTACTCTTCTCAGTGTTCATTAATGATCTTCCCACAGCTTGTAAGGAAGCCTCAATACACATGTATGCAGATGACACAATCCTGTATGCACACAGCCATAGCCTCTCTGACCTTCAACACATACTTTAGTCTGACTTTTTGAGACTCGAAAACTGGATTTCCCAAAACAAACTGTTTTTAAACACTGACAAGACGGTAACAATGGTATTTGGGACCAAGACTAAATTTGTAAAGCTTCCAGTGACTGAGCTCCAGATTAGAACCAACGCTAAAACCACCCTAACACCTGTCACTAGTTTTAAATACCTGGGCTTATGGTTTGACTCCCACTTAACATTCGGGATGCACATTGATACCCTGACAACCAAGACCTATGCCAAACTAGGGGTACTTTACAGGAACAAATCCTCCCTAAGTCTCCTGGTCAGAAAGCGTATTGCACAGCAGATGCTAATGCCAATTATTGACTATGGAGACATAGTATATGGCTCGGCTCCTCAAACCCACCTTAGCAAACTTGACACCCTCTACAATTCAATTTGTCGTTTTGTTCTCCAATGCAACTACAACACACATCACTGCGAAATGCTCAAAGAACTAGATTGGTCATCACTAGAGTCTAGGCGCAAAGTTCACCTTTCCTGTCTCACCCTCAAATACTTTCTGGGCAAGCTACCCAGCTACCTGAACAAGCTCCTCACCCCTACCACATGCAGTACCTACCACCTGAGATCAGACTCCAAAAGACTATTCATGGTCCCAAGACTCAACAAAGTATCCGGACGTTCCTCCTTCTCCTTCCGTGCACCCCAAAACTGGAACAACCTACCAGAGACTCTCATATCCACCACCAGCTTAAGTTCTTTCAAATCTAAGGCTGTCTCACACTTTAATCTGGTCTGTAACTGTTTCATACGCTCATAATATATATTTTCTTTAACTGTGCATGCAATGTCTTGTATATAATGTATACCTTGTTCATTTATGTAACTGTATTTGTAACCATGTATTATTTTGTTTTACTCTGTGCCCAGGACATACTTGAAAACGAGAGGTAACTCTCAATGTATTACTTCCTGGTAAAATATTTTATAAATAAATAAATAAATAAATAATACATCTACAAATGTACCCCACTCCCCCAATACATCTACAAATGTACCCCACTTCCCCCCAATACATCTACAAATGTACCAAACTCCCCCCAATACATCTACAAATGTACCCCACTCCCCCAATACATCTACAAATGTACCCCACTCCACCCAATACATCTACAAATGTACCCCACTCCCCCAATACATCTACAAATGTACCCCCCCCCAATACATCTACAAATGTACCCCACTCCCCCCCCCAATACATCTACAAATGTACCCCACTCCCCCCCAATACATCTACAAATATACCCCACTCCCCCCCAATACATCTACAAATGTACCCCACTCCCCCAATACATCTACAAATGTACCCCACTCCCCCAATACATCTACAAATGTACCCCACTCCCCCAATACATCTACAAATGTACCCCACTCCCCCAATACATCTACAAATGTACCCCACTCCCCCCTAATACATCTAAAAATATACCCCACACCCCCAATACATCTACAAATATACCCCACTCCCCCAATACATCTACAAATATACCCCACACCCCCAATACATCTACAAATGTACCCCACTCCCCCAATACATCTACAAATGTACCCCACTCCCCCAATACATCTACAAATGTACCCCACTCCCCCAATACATCTACAAATATACCCCACTCCAGCAATACATCTACAAATATATCCCACTCCCCCAATACATCTACAAATATACCCCACTCCACCAATACATCTACAAATGTACCCCACTCCCCCAATACATCTACAAATGTACCCCACTCCCCAAATACATCTACAAATGTATCCCACTCCCCCCAATACATCTACAAATATATCCCACTCCCCCCCAATACATCTACAAATATACCCCACTCCCCCCCAATACATCTACAAATATACCCCACTCCCCCCCAATACATCTACAAATATACCCCACTCCCCCAATACATCTACAAATATACCCCACTCCCCCCCAATACATCTACAAATGTACCCCACTCCCCCCCAATACATCTACAAATGTACCCCACTCCCCCCCAATACATCTACAAATGTACCCCACTCCCCCCCAATACATCTACAAATGTACCCCACTCCCCCCCAATACATCTACAAATGTACCCCACTCCCCCCCAATACATCTACAAATGTACCCCACTCCCCCCCAATACATCTACAAATATACCCCACTCCCCCAATACATCTACAAATATACCCCACTCCCCCCCAATACATCTACAAATATACCCCACTCCCCCCCAATACATCTACAAATATACCCCACTCCCCCAATACATCTACAAATGTACCCCACTCCCCAAATACATCTACAAATGTATCCCACTCCCCCCAATACATCTACAAATGTATCCCACTCCCCCCAATACATCTACAAATATATCCCACTCCCCCCCAATACATCTACAAATATACCCCACTCCCCCCCAATACATCTACAAATGTACCCCACTCCCCCCCAATACATCTACAAATGTACCCCACTCCCCCCCAATACATCTACAAATATACCCCACTCCCCCCCCAATACATCTACAAATATACCCCACTCCCCCCAATACATCTACAAATATACCCCACTCCCCCAATACATCTACAAATATACCCCACTCCCCCCCAATACATCTACAAATGTACCCCACTCCCCCCCAATACATCTACAAATGTACCCCACTCCCCCCCAATACATCTACAAATGTACCCCACTCCCCCCCCAATACATCTACAAATGTACCCCACTCCCCCCAATACATCTACAAATGTACCCCACTCCCCCCAATACATCTACAAATATACCCCACTCCCCCAATACATCTACAAATGTACCCCACTCCCCCAATACATCTACAAATGTACCCCACTCCCCCCCAATACATCTACAAATGTACCCCACTCCCCCCCAATACATCTACAAATGTACACCACTCCCCCCCAATACATCTACAAATGTACCCCACTCCCCCCTAATACATCTAAAAATATACCCCACACCCCCAATACATCTACAAATATACCCCACTCCCCCAATACATCTACAAATATACCCCACACCCCCAATACATCTACAAATGTACCCCACTCCCCCCAATACATCTACAAATGTACCCCACTCCCCCAATACATCTACAAATATACCCCACTCCACCAATACATCTACAAATGTACCCCACTCCCCCAATACATCTACAAATGTACCCCACTCCCCAAATACATCTACAAATGTATCCCACTCCCCCCAATACATCTACAAATATATCCCACTCCCCCCCAATATATCTACAAATGTACCCCACTCCCCCCCAATACATCTACAAATGTACCCCACTCCCCCCCAATACATCTACAAATGTACCCCACTCCCCCCCAATACATCTACAAATGTACCCCACTCCCCCCCAATACATCTACAAATATACCCCACTCCCCCCAATACATCTACAAATGTACCCCACTCCCCCCCAATACATCTACAAATGTACCCCACTCCCCCCCAATACATCTACAAATGTACCCCACTCCCCCCCAATACATCTACAAATGTACCCCACTCCCCCCCAATACATCTACAAATATACCCCACTCCCCCAATACATCTACAAATGTACCCCACTCCCCCCCAATACATCTACAAATATACCCCACTCCCCCCCAATACATCTACAAATGTACCCCACTCCCCCCCAATACATCTACAAATGTACCCCACTCCCCTCAATACATCTACAAATATACCCCACTCCCCCAATACATCTACAAATATACCCCACTCCCCCAATACATCTACAAATGTACCCCACTCCCCCCCAATACATCTACAAATGTACCCCACTCCCCCCCAATACATCTACAAATGTACCCCACTCCCCCCCAATACATCTACAAATGTACCCCACTCCCCCCCCCAATACATCTACAAATGTACCCCACTCCCCCCCAATACATCTACAAATATACCCCACTCCCCCCCAATACATCTACAAATGTACCCCACTCCCCCAATACATCTACAAATGTACCCCACTCCCCCAATACATCTACAAATGTACCCCACTCCCCCAATACATCTACAAATGTACCCCACTCCCCCAATACATCTACAAATGTACCCCACTCCCCCCTAATACATCTAAAAATATACCCCACACCCCCAATACATCTACAAATATACCCCACTCCCCCAATACATCTACAAATATACCCCACACCCCCAATACATCTACAAATGTACCCCACTCCCCCAATACATCTACAAATGTACCCCACTCCCCCAATACATCTACAAATGTACCCCACTCCCCCAATACATCTACAAATATACCCCACTCCACCAATACATCTACAAATATATCCCACTCCCCCAATACATCTACAAATATACCCCACTCCACCAATACATCTACAAATGTACCCCACTCCCCCAATACATCTACAAATGTACCCCACTCCCCAAATACATCTACAAATGTATCCCACTCCCCCCAATACATCTACAAATATATCCCACTCCCCCCCAATACATCTACAAATATACCCCACTCCCCCCCAATACATCTACAAATATACCCCACTCCCCCCCAATACATCTACAAATATACCCCACTCCCCCAATACATCTACAAATATACCCCACTCCCCCCCAATACATCTACAAATGTACCCCACTCCCCCCCAATACATCTACAAATGTACCCCACTCCCCCCCAATACATCTACAAATGTACCCCACTCCCCCCCAATACATCTACAAATGTACCCCACTCCCCCCCAATACATCTACAAATGTACCCCACTCCCCCCCAATACATCTACAAATGTACCCCACTCCCCCCCAATACATCTACAAATATACCCCACTCCCCCAATACATCTACAAATATACCCCACTCCCCCCCAATACATCTACAAATATACCCCACTCCCCCCCAATACATCTACAAATATACCCCACTCCCCCAATACATCTACAAATATACCCCACTCCCCCCCAATACATCTACAAATGTACCCCACTCCCCCCCAATACATCTACAAATGTACCCCACTCCCCCCCAATACATCTACAAATGTACCCCACTCCCCCCCCAATACATCTACAAATGTACCCCACTCCCCCCAATACATCTACAAATGTACCCCACTCCCCCCAATACATCTACAAATGTACCCCACTCCCCCCAATACATCTACAAATATACCCCACTCCCCCAATACATCTACAAATGTACCCCACTCCCCCAATACATCTACAAATGTACCCCACTCCCCCCCAATACATCTACAAATGTACCCCACTCCCCCCCAATACATCTACAAATGTACACCACTCCCCCCCAATACATCTACAAATGTACCCCACTCCCCCCCAATACATCTACAAATGTACCCCACTCCCCCAATACATCTACAAATGTACCCCACTCCATCAATACATCTACAAATATACCCCACTCCCCCAATACATCTACAAATATACCCCACTCCCCCCAATACATCTACAAATGTACCCCACTCCCCCAATACATCTACAAATATACCCCACTCCCCCAATACATCTACAAATGTACCCCACTTCCCCAATACATCTACAAATGTACCCCACTTCCCCCCAATACATCTACAAATGTACCCCACTCCCCCAATACATCTACAAATGTACCCCACTCCCCCAATACATCTACAAATGTACCCCACTCCCCCAATACATCTACAAATGTACCCCCCCCCCAATACATCTACAAATGTACCCCACTCCCCCCCCCCCAATACATCTACAAATGTACCCCACTCCCCCCCCCCCAATACATCTACAAATATACCCCACTCCCCCCCAATACATCTACAAATGTACCCCACTCCCCCCAATACATCTACAAATGTACCCCACTCCCCCCCAATACATCTACAAATATACCCCACTCCCCCAATACATCTACAAATATACCCCACTCCCCCAATACATCTACAAATGTACCCCACTCCCCCAATACATCTACAAATGTACCCCACTCCCCCAATACATCTACAAATGTACCCCACTCCCCCAATACATCTACAAATGTACCCCACTCCCCCCTAATACATCTAAAAATATACCCCACACCCCCAATACATCTACAAATATACCCCACTCCCCCAATACATCTACAAATATACCCCACACCCCCAATACATCTACAAATGTACCCCACTCCCCCCAATACATCTACAAATGTACCCCACTCCCCCAATACATCTACAAATGTACCCCACTCCCCCAATACATCTACAAATATACCCCACTCCACCAATACATCTACAAATGTACCCCACTCCCCCAATACATCTACAAATGTACCCCACTCCCCAAATACATCTACAAATGTATCCCACTCCCCCCAATACATCTACAAATATATCCCACTCCCCCCCAATACATCTACAAATGTACCCCACTCCCCCCCAATACATCTACAAATGTACCCCACTCCCCCCCAATACATCTACAAATGTACCCCACTCCCCCCCAATACATCTACAAATATACCCCACTCCCCCCAATACATCTACAAATGTACCCCACTCCCCCCCAATACATCTACAAATGTACCCCACTCCCCCCCAATACATCTACAAATGTACCCCACTCCCCCCCAATACATCTACAAATGTACCCCACTCCCCCCCAATACATCTACAAATATACCCCACTCCCCCCCAATACATCTACAAATATACCCCACTCCCCCCCAATACATCTACAAATATACCCCACTCCCCCCCAATACATCTACAAATGTACCCCACTCCCCCCCAATACATCTACAAATGTACCCCACTCCCCTCAATACATCTACAAATATACCCCACTCCCCCAATACATCTACAAATATACCCCACTCCCCCAATACATCTACAAATGTACCCCACTCCCCCAATACATCTACAAATGTACCCCACTCCCCCCCAATACATCTACAAATGTACCCCACTCCCCCCCAATACATCTACAAATGTACCCCACTCCCCCCCAATACATCTACAAATGTACCCCACTCCCCCAATACATCTACAAATGTACCCCCCCCCCAATACATCTACAAATGTACCCCACTCCCCCAATACATCTACAAATATACCCCACTCCCCCAATACATCTACAAATGTACCCCCCCCAATACATCTACAAATATACCCCACTCCCCCAATACATCTACAAATATACCCCACTCCCCCAATACATCTACAAATGTACCCCACTCCCCAATACATCTACAAATATACCCCACTCCCCCAATACATCTACAAATAGACCCCACTCCCCCCCAATACATCTACAAATGTACCCCACTCCCCCAATACATCTACAAATATACCCCACTCCCCCAATACATCTACTAATATACCCCACTCCCCCAATACATCTAAAAATATACCCCACTCCCCCCCAATACATCTACAAATGTACCCCACTCCCCCAATACATCTACAAATATACCCCACTCCCCCAATACATCTACTAATATACCCCACTCCCCCAATACATCTAAAAATATACCCCACTCCCCCCCAATACATCTACAAATATACCCCACTCCCCCAATACATCTACAAATATACCCCACTCCCCCCCAATACATCTACAAATATACCCCACTCCCCCAATACATCTACTAATATACCCCACTCCCCCAATACATCTAAAAATATACCCCACTCCCCCAATACATCTACAAATGTACCCCACTCCCCCAATACATCTACAAATGTACCCCCCCCCAATACATCTACAAATGTACCCCACTCCCCCAATACATCTACAAATATACCCCACTCCCCCAATACATCTACAAATATACCCCACTCCCCCCCAATACATCTACAAATGTACCCCACTCCACCAATACATCTACAAATGTACCCCACTCCCCCAATACATCTACAAATGTACCCCACTCCCCAAATACATCTACAAATATACCCCACTCCCCCCCAATACATTTGTATTGGGGGGGGGGGGTGTATTTTTATATGTATTGGGGGGTTGGGGGTGTATTTTTATATATGTATTGGGGGGTTAAGTCAAAGTTGTGCACTAAAATGTGTTTTTCCTTGGTAGGTGCGCTATGGGTTGGGGGGCGGGGCTGCTCCTTTCATTTGTCCTGGGCCCCATGATCTCTGTTGGCGGCCTTCATTGTGTGTGTGTCAAGTGAAACACACTATACAGTATGAACAACTTTTGAAAGTCTGAGCCTCTAACCGTGTGTTCACCCGTAGGCACCTCCCTCAATTCCTTTAAATAGTAGCCTACACCTAACCTCTGCCCTTTTCATCGCTGACCCTTCCCGTCTCTATTCCATATTAATAATAAATATATATGGGTTTTTTTTTAAATCAGGCCCTGGGGTGAGCCTTCTTTCAAGCTTAACCCGCTCATACTCATCATTCCTTATTTGTAGAGCCCACACACAACTGTGTTTTTCATAGGGAAATAAGTTACAGTATGTGCAAAATACATTGCAAGACTATCTGCTAACAATGAGATTACACAGTAAACAACTTTTTCACAACATACAGTACCTGTTGTGCACTTCTGTGTGGTGCCCAATGTAAGAACAGGGGAAGCAGCACTTAAGCACGCAATCACTGTGGCATTTACATTGCTTAAAGACGTCTAAAAGAACAAAAACAGAGAAGAGCATGAGTGGACATACAAATCTCTAAATTACAGATCATAGCACGTTTAAATCTCTTTTAAACATTAATACACAGTACTGTGCTAAAATGGATGTACTCTGAGGCATGCACTAGAATCTAAGTTACTTGACCAAGATAAAAGAAGAATGTGGTGGTAACTTTAGGGAAACCCAGATTTAGCTTACTCCCTGGGATTATGGGATAGACATACTGTAACAGTGCCAATATATTTTTTATTATTACAGGACATACTTGAAAACGAGAGGTAACTCTCAATGTATTACTTCCTGGTAAAACATTTATATAAATAAAATAAATAAATAAATTATTAAGGTTTATTATTGGGATAGGAAAGGAAAGAAGAGTTAGGGGAATATTTATAAAATGCACAATGCCAATAGCAATTGGAGAATACAGACTCCGTTACTTAACACAGGCTTGAGATCATAAATCTTTGTTAATAACTATATAGGACAAACATTTGGAAGGGAAGGAAAGAAACACCTATTGGGACACAAACACCACAGCAAAAATGTAAAATAAATAATAACAAAAAAAGAATAGAAACAATACATTAAATAAAATACTATTTTGGATGGGGCAGGGAGGAAGGACAATTTCCCCAATTCAATCAGTGTCAATATCTTAAACACTTGTTTTCTGTCTGTAATGTCAATTTATGATAACCTGAACTTCCCCTCATGAATCCAGAGCTGGCTACACTCAGTGCAGAGACATGCTACATAAAGACACATATTTTAAAATATTCAGTGATAAATTACCCACATCTGGAGTCAAATATGTTCATAGTAGAAATGTTGTCACGTCCCCAAGCATTTTTCACAGTCATCAAATCTACCACCACTAATAAGCTACTCACTCACCCCTTCTGTTCTCTCACTCTACCCTCTCCCTTAACACAATATATACCAAAAAAAACTTCCCACCCACCAAAGCAAAAAACTTCCCAACCCCAAATACTTATAAAACTCACCCAAATAAAGCTAAAAAAAAAAAAAAAAAAGCCTGCAAAGCATCTAAAAAAAAGCCCCAAATGCATATAAAACCACAATGCATATATTTAAAAAAAAAAAAACCTCCAATGCATATAAAACCTTAATGGCATCTAAAAAAGACCCCAATATATATAAAAAAAAATCCCAATGCATCTAAAAAAGAACCCAATACATATAAAAAAATATCCCAATGCATCTAAAAAAGACCCCAATACATATAAAACCCCAATGCATATAAAAAAACTCCAATACATATACTTCAACCCAAATACATATTAAAAAAAATAGACTTACCTTGGGGATGGTCAGACCCGGGTCCTGTGACTGCCAGGGGGGGGGGGGGGAGGGGAGTGGTGTGTGACTGCCAGGGTGGGGGCAGTGTGACTGCCGGGGGGAGGGGGGTGGGAGGCAGGTGTGACTGCCGGGGGGAGGAGGGAGCTGTGACTGCGGGGGGGGGGGGGGGATGTGATGGCCGGGGGGCCGATGTGCATTTATACTTTGGTCTCTGTGGCACTGATTACAGAGTATGGCGATTACCATTTGCAGCCATCTTGTGGTTTGCAAACTTATCTATTATCTATGTAAAGATGAAGGAGACATTATTGCTCCCGATGGCTAGACGTAGCAGAATACACTCAACGCCCCAGCGGAAGCAGGCACCACTGTAATAGCATTAGCACCGTGCAAAAAAAGGGCATTGCCATTTTACCCACTAGCTCATGCAATAGCATCTGCAACGTCTGAAGCTGTATTGAATACATAGTAGCTAATAACCCCAATAAAAACAGCAAATTGAACAATACATGGGCTATACGAAATAACTATAAAATGGAAGTATCCACATGTTATACACCCCTATTGCCTAACAAAACATAACACACAAATTACCTTGTTCAACTCCAATGTCACAACTAGGATTCCACCGCTGTCCATATGGGAGTTCAGATTGAGGAGCAATACGGTTGGTAACTCTGCCACAACCGGAACAGATGGACCATTAACAGATTGGAACTTGACAGAAACAACATCCACATCCTCACGGACAATAGGATATTTACGGAGGCAGGTTTTATTGCTCCCATTTAGGGTCTGGGCTCCCCAAATTGCAGTTGCATTGGTTGCAGGCTGATGGCTGTTTCTCCCTGAAGTGGAGTTACCCGTCGTGTTTAGCATGTTAAGGAAAGTAAATAATGACCTGGACCCAACTGTTCCTGGTTTGCAGACTGTAGAAACAAAATGGTAAGCATTATCAAATGTATTGTTTTTCCATTGAATAAAGATTAGACATACAAATTGTTACAGTACTTCTTTTTGTCTGAAGTTGTGAAAAAACAGTGCATAAATGTTTTTTGTTTTGGAGGTTATGATGGCACGTTCCCCACCTAGTGTATGAACAAATGTGTAAGGAGCACTCAAGTAAAAAGTACTCAAGGCATGCAATAACGTACTTTGTTTACCATTTTAAGAGTTTGGCCTGGATTAGCTAAACTCCAAAGGCGGTGTTGGAGCTTAAACCCGCATTAACTACAGTACCATTGATTTGCATTGTAGAAAATGCAGGATCAAGCTCCCTCATCCCTCAAGACAACCCTTTCTCCCGTGATCGGGAAAGACCCTGATTCCCAGGGCATGCAATATGACGATGCCTATTTCAAAAGAAAGTAGTGTGGCCTCCTAAATGGTTGCTATAGCAACCCTAGGAAACTTGAAACAATAAATCAAAATTATTAAAAGGGCATAAAGTGTGAAAAACAAAATATGCAGTATTATCTAATATTACACAACCGATTTAAAAAAAAAAAATCACATAGGATTTTTCAAGAAATGCTGCTTTAAAGTTATTGGGGAAGGTCAGAAATGTGATTGCTAGGTCACTTAAAGTAGGTGGTCTTTTAAGACCTGCGCTTTTAATTCAGTTTTTCCCCCCAAACCAATATTTGATGTAAATATTTTTGTCTGATGGATCTAGGGGTGTAAAGAAAGGTATAGAATCCTGAAAAATATATTATCAATACAGGCATACCCCGGTTTAAGGACACTCACTTTAAGTACACTCGCGAGTAAGTACATCTCGCTCAATAGGCAAACGGCAGCTCACGCATGCGCCTGTCAGCACGTCCTGAATAGCAATACCGGCTCCCTGCCTGTACCGAAACTGTGCGCAAGCGGGGAGACTATAGAGCCTGCTACACATGCGTTATTTACATCAGTTATGCACGTATATGACGATTGCAGCACAGTACATGCATCGATAAGTGGGGAAAAGTTAGTGCTTCACTTTAAGTACATTTTCGCTTTACATACATGCTCCGGTCCCATTGCGTACGTTAATGTGGGGTATGCCTGTACAGAATAAAGTCTACCGATTCATGAAATATGATACTTTCACATGGACTGCATATCTTTCTTGAGGGACCTCCGTAGTCGGGGATAATTCACTTCTTAAAAAGAGTTATAGGAACAAATTAATTTTATCCTTAGGTAAGAAATATTTCATTATTGCCATATAAAATAAAAATTTAGGGATATTGACTTTAATGTGTTGGGAGGAAGGTTAAAATGGAATGCTTCTAATTTGTTACTATTCATTTAAAATCCTGAAAAGGGACAAAGTTTGTCCAGAACATCAGAAAAAAAAGACAATTTGCAGTCTTGTGGACCTACTTGAATTCCTGAGATGTTAGGATAATTTCTGATAACCTTTCAGCTCTGAATAGGTTAACAAAACACAAAACTCCAGCAAGCTCTTGCTGAGCCCCCACAATATATATATATATATATATATATATATATATATATATATATATATATATGTGTGTGTGTGTGTGTGTGTGTGTGTGTGTGTGTGTGTGTGTCAAAAAGGAGTGCTATTGAGTGTGGTATATGTACTGTATACAACAGACGACAGAGAAGCCCAATGCTACATCCAACATGACAAAAATACACAGTAAATACTTATATATTCTCTTGAAAAAGGGTCATTTGTTTTAACCCTTTGGCCAAAGCATTGTAAGCTTCGAGCCACGACAAGGCAGACACCTGTTCGCAAGTCATAACACTACCAGATAAAATACTAATATACCTCTATTAGGATTAAAATTCTCATTTACCTCTATTGACATAGGGTTTTAAACAGGGTGGATTCAGACACAAACCTTGAGCAGTTACTTTTAGCCATAGGAGAGCGCAATTCAAAATATTTCAAAGAATGATACAAGTATTGTCAATCTATCAAATGCTTTCTCAGTGTCAAGATGTAAAAAGTCATCCACTCGGGGGAAACTAGCGCAGCTCCTCCTCCCCCCCCCACTCAATTGTCCTTTTAGCCAAATGTGGATAATAGGACTTTTACTCATTTGGCACCAATGACAAAGTTAGAGAAAGATGGAGTGCCCTATAAAATTATGTCGGGGATCTAGGCTGAAAGCGTAAGGCAAGGACCTTCAAAGGTAGTATTTTCTGAAATACGATCAGTGCCATCCGGTACTACAGGGAAACAGTTGGAGATTAGGGAGGTTAAGGCATGGCAAAGAAAGTTAAGTAGGAAGGAGGGTTTGGACTTTTCAGAGCACTGAGATGTTAGGGATGGATTTCACCTCAATGGAGAGGGATCTTCTATGCTAGAGGAGGGGGGGGGGCAGAGAATGTTAAAAATGTTGATGGAGAGTTTAAACTAGGAAGGAGGGAGGAGGGATCAGAAACAGATAATGAACTACAGATGTAGCAGCTAAGATTCGACCATATCTCGCCAAAAAAATTCAAGATTTCGATGAGATATTTTGTGAGGTGGACCGCAGCAGACAAATGGCCCGAGTTACAGGCCCCGTTATGGGGTGCCACTATCCCTCTGGTTTGTTTAAATCCTGCAATCACATGGGCGCTGACGTGGGAGAATTTATATATGGCCGCCGGGATACCGGCACGCCATAAGGGACCTGTAACTTGGGAAGTAGGTAGTCCCCAGACCTGAAATCAATGCGGTTCAGCTCCGGAGACCCCCTCCTACAATACAGTAATATTCAAATTAAATAAAACCCCGCGATCGCCTGTTCAAGGCACGCAGGTAGAGTGACTGATTCAGCCTCTCTCTTACTGCACGTCTCTTACAGACAGCTGGAGCTCGGTAGGATTCACACAGCAGGGACCCCCGCTGTGTTAATACGATGGGTCATTTGTCTGCTGCGGTCGACCTAACGAGGTATTGTGGCATTTTGCATTTTTTATCCCGAGTTGTGGCCGAATCATGGCAGCAGCATCTGTAGATAGAATAGATAGGAATGGGGAAATAGCTAGGGGTCATGGAAGTAGAATGGGGGAAGTGGGAGTTTGGCAAGCAGGGAGACACCCATACTAAATACAGATACTAGAAAACTTCTAAAGACTGAATCAAATTGAAGTAGCAAGGTAGGAACACATAAGATAATAGCACAGACTGTAAAAAAACATAAATGCATGCTTGCCTGACAGATACAATTGGGAAGCTTGAATTAATAGATACAAGGGAGCACTATGATATGCATAGGCATTACTCCAACATGGTTTGATGACTCATGACCGAGTAGTTAATTTAGAGGGTTATTCTCTTTTTCGGAAGGATCGAGCAAATAGAAGATGAGGTGGAGTATGTTTATATGTTAAACCGGATCGAAAACCTATTATAAGGGAAGATGATTATGAAGGGAACAATGAAAATTTAGAGAACTTGTGGGTTGAAATTAGAAGGAGGGGCAAAAGTACAAAGAAAATATTTGTAGGGATATGTTATAAACCACCAAATATCTGTGAGATTGAGGAAGCCAAAATACCTTCGCAAAATCGAAACGGCATGGTTACATACAGTAATGTGTGATTTTAATAATCTAGACATACACTGGGGCAATAACATTAGCATTACAACAAAAGGAAAAAGGTTTTTGGGGTTGCTAAAAGACAATTACATGACCCAAATTATTGTGGAACCAACATGGAGAGGGGCAATACTGGATTTGGTAATATCAAACAATGTACTGTGGAAGAAATAACAAATATTGAAGTATTCAGGTATTACATTCCCTCTGTATTTACCAGGGAAGAATCAATTGCAATAGTAGTGTTCCAGGTGGAAGCCACAACCGCTATATTAATGAACATTTGAATAAATAAGTTACAGTAGACGTTCATAGGCAGCTAGATAAAATTAAAGTAAATAAGGCACCTGGCCCCGATGGCATACATCCAAGAATTCTTAAAGAGCAGAATTCAATAATAGCCAAACCGTTAAATTCACTATTCAAGGACTCCATTTCCACAGGCTCAGTACCACAAGATTGGCATAAAGCAGACGTGATGCCTATATTTATAAAGGGAGCTAGATCACAACTGGGAAATTACAGACCTGTAAGCCTGACTTCAATAGTGGGGAAATACTTTAAGGTTTAGTGCAGGATAATATTCAGGAATACCAAATGTAAAAATATTACTGTATTAGTATTAGTCAGCATGGATTTATGAAGGATAGATCATGCCAAACAAACCTTATTTGTTTCTTTGAGGAGGATAGTAGGAACTTAGACCAGGGTAATGCAGTTGATGTGGTCTACTTAGATTTTGCAAAGGCATTTAATACACTTCCACAAAAGAGGTTTGTGTACAAAATAAAGCAAATTGAACTATTTGCACCTGGATTGAAAACTGGTTGAAGGATAGACAACAGAGAGTTGTAATAAATTGAACTTTTTAGGTTGGGCTAAAGTTGTGGGTGAAGTGCCTCAGGGATCAGTACTGGGGCCCCTTCTTTTTAACTTCTTTATTAATGAACTTGAGTTTAGCACAGAGAGCAAAGTCTCCATCTTTGCTGATAACACTAAATTGTGTAAGGCAGTTCAATCTGAGCAGGATGTAATTTTTCTAAAAAAGGACTTGGATAGACTTTAAACTTGGGCAGGTAAATTAAATGCGGATAAATGAGGCGAATCCTTGATGGAGACGGATTTAGGAGTACTTGTAGACAGCAGGCTTAGCAAAAGCATCCAAAGTCATGCAATAGCTGCAAAGGCAAACAAGATCTTCTCTTGGATTAACCAAGCAATGGAAGGGACGTAAACATAATTATGCTCCTTTATAAAGCATTAGCAAGACCACACCTTGAATGTAGAGTACAAATTTGGGCACCACGCTGTAGAAAATAAATTATGGAACTAGAGAAAGTGCAGAGAAGAGCCACCAAATTAATAAAGGGGATGGATAATCGCATTTATGAGGGGAGGATAGCTAAATTAGATGTTTCAATCAGAAAAGAGGCATCTAAGAAGGGATATGATAACGATAGATAAATATATTTGGAAACAATAAAAGGAGCTATAAAAATAATGATTCATCCGAAGGGCAGTACAAATACAGGATCATACCTTACCCCATGCTGGAGAGCGCAACCCTTTCATTACCTTAGCTGTTAGCCACTAGGGCAGGCCTGCCCAACTCCAGTCCTCGAGAGCCGCAAACAGGCCAGGTTTTCAGGATATCGCTACTTCAGAACAGCTGGCTCAATTCATGGCTCAGTCATACTGAGCCACTAATTGAGCCAGCTGTGCTTAAGTAGGGATATCCTGAAAACCTGGCCTGTTTGCGGCCCTCGAGGACTGGAGTTGTGCAGGCCTGCACTAAGGTAATGAAGGGAGGGTGGGGGGGAGAGTGGTAAGTAATGTATTTTAATATCGTCAATTTTTTTTTTTTATTACAGCATACCATTGAATGAAAATGTGCCTATCTAGGCCGTCATTGAGAAGGTCTAGTTATCCACAGTGACAATCAATGATTTGTTTAAAATTTATTTTTAATGTCGTTCTTGAGATATATTTATTTATTGAGAAGCGCAAGCTCCAAGGGGAAAATAATAACAGCAAAATTGCTAATTTATTCCATAAAATGCAAATTAAAAAAAAAACAGAATAAAAAACACTGATTCTGTTATTGCAAATGATAAAAGGCACAGGTACCAGGTATTAAGATGTTAACTACGGAGGTGTCCAGTTATCAAGCAAATCCTAGGAGGTCTTTAGCTTCTTATGGAACAATACACAAAGCCGATAATAGAACCTGTTGGTAAATAGAGTCCCCACATGAAAAGTCCTCATATATAACAGTGGATGGTACTGCTGCTGGTGAGGACTAAGATAGTGGAAATAGTTAGTAATACAGTGTAAAGCTATAGTTGGTGCTCCATTCATAAAATGCAGTCCAATTAATTAGCTGAAACTTCCCTCTCAGAGGATATCAAGCAGTAAGCATGCTGATCATTCACGCAGAAAAAGTGCTATGAGATACTGGCAGGCAGAATAGTAAATGCAAAAGCTCCTTCACAGACCTTTTAGCAGGCACACCAGCTGCTGTATAAATCACAGTCAGGGTCTTTGCAGGCCAATCATTGGTGGTAATACAGTGTCACCTTTGCTCTTCATGCCTGTGAAACAGAGGGGTCCGCCTTTCAGGTCCTGGCTGAAGAGACATCTAATAGATGTTCCTGTAGCTCTTTGACTCTGCTTGCAATGTGCAAGTGACTCCATGTCTCCGTCAGTGATGTGATGACATCACCTGGTAAATTCAACAGGATTAACCCTACACGTTTCGTCACCGCTGTGGTGACTTCATACATGCATACAGTGGCGAGAAAAAGTTTGTGAACTACTTGGGTTTTTCACATGTTTCAAACCTAAAATGTTATTTGATCTTAATCGAAGTCCTACAATTGTTACAGCACGGATGGGCTGATGTCTATACACTGAATTTGTCAAGCAACCACTCCCTCAAGTTGTGTTTATGTTCCCTGAAGAATCCGGCTGTTCTTTTGATGTTGAGTTGCTTAGATTTTTTTATTATTTATTCTGTATTTTTATTATTCACTCATTTTATTTCTGTCCATTCCGATTGACATAGTGGTCATTTTACTATTGTTGATTGAATAGTCTGTTTGTACTATTAGCACGTTTTACCACTAGGTGGTGCTGTTGCACTGTTTTTACATCGGGGGAAGCTCCAAACAGTTTATTTCTTCCACAAATATTACATCCGAAAGCCTGTCCTGTTTCCCCCACAACATAAGCGGAACCTCAGCTCTCCTGCAAGCCAACAGGTATTATGCACCACTACATGCCTGGAAGCAACATCATCAGTTTATTTCTTCCACAGAAAGAGACAAGCGACAGGGTACCTTTGATGGTCACATATAACCCACATCTAGATGCCCTACGCAAGATCGCCAGGGAACTACAACCCATTCTCCAGGAAGATACAATTATATATATATATATATATATATATATATATATATATATATATATATATATATATATATATATATATACAAATATATACAAATATAACTGTATGCTCATCTGCATGTCTTAGGCAGGTCTGCAACCCCGCATTTCCCCATTATCACCCAGCATACAGCACTTCCACTGCAGCAAGGGATTCTGGGAAATGACATGCAAATGAGCACACCGTGTCACTTTTTGCCTCAAAAACCATTTTTAACATGGTTCCCTATAGGCTTAAGCTTGCTGCATGGTCACAGCTTTGAGCACAGCCAGGGTTAAGGTGCATACCCAGAAAACCACCCACAGACAGCTGTTTCGACCTTGATGGGTCTCATCAGTGTGGGGTTGATTTTAAATAGATGATACCGTTCTGTGGCTAACGAAATGCTTTTATTTGTGCGAGCTTTCGACATACACTGATCTCTTCTTCCGGCGATGTTACAATGAATGAAGCAAGCAAAAGCTATACTATAAACAGTGTCTATTGGAATGTTATCTGTGCTGGTCCTTCCCCCGGTGTGGATGTGTTTTATGGCTGGAGGTGTCAAAAGGTTCCTGAAAGCAAGTGATGAAAGAGTGTGTATGTGTATCAGTGTGAATAAAAATGAATGGAGAGCCCACAGTATATACAGTGCTTTACAAAAGGTGTGTGTGGAGTGGGAGTGGATATAAATGGTGTGGGTGGGTGTGGAAATGTGAGAGTTAGTAGCACAACTAAAAGTGTGTGTGGATACTATGTGGTCCCTATTGGTGTATAGGGATGGAAAAACAAGGAGTATAAGTATGTGTGAGAGACAGCTGTGTGTGCATACATATAGCACAGTATGTACAGACACGCGGAATAAGAGACAGTCCTGTTGGCGAACATTTCTCTGACTCTGGCCATAAGATGAACGATCTGAAGGTTGCCATACTCAAAGGTAATCTTAAAACACCGAAAGAGAGACGGTTGCATGAATACAAATTTATGCAACTGTTCGGGACACTTAGCAGTGGCCTAAACAGAGATCGAAATTTTATGAGTCATTACTGACAAGTGAACTCTCTTCCCATGAGCGCAAAGGCCATGTCTGTACATACTGTGCTATATGTATGCACACACAGCTGTCTCTCACACATACTTATACTCCTTGTTTTTCCATCCCTATACACCAATAGGGACCACATAGTATCCACACACACTTTTAGTTGTGCTACTAACTCCCACATTTCATCACCCACCCACACCATTTATATCCACTCCCACTCCACACACACCTTTTGTAAAGCACTGTATATACTGTGGGCTCTCCATTCATTTTTATTCACACTGATACACATACACACTCTTTCATCACTTGCTTTCAGGAACCTTTTGACACCTCCAGCCATAAAACACATCCACACCGGGGGAAGGACCAGCACAGATAACATTCCTGTAGACACTGTTTATAGTATAGCTTTTGCTGGCTTCATTCAAAGTAACATCGCCGGAAGAAGAGATCAGTGTATCTCGAAAGCTCGCACAAATAAAAGCATTTCGTTAGCCACAGAACGGTATCATCTATTTATTTTTTGATTATTGAAGCTCGGCTAACACGGTACTGATACCTCTACATGTATGTATGTATACATATATATATATATATATACACATATATATATATATACAGTATATATATATATATATATATACATACATACATACATACATACATATATATATATATATATATATATATGCAGAAAACAAGAAGAAAAAACAGGCGCACTCCTAGTGTGATAAAGTATAAAAAAGTATATATGGGATTGTAAAATATAAAAAGCGCACTCACAAACAGAGTAAAAATAAATGCATTTATGAGATATACTCAATCGCCTTGAAGTTGTGAAGGGAATGTATCAGCCTGTCCCGTTGGTGCCACCTCTGGTCTATTCGTTGGTTCAGCAAGGTGCACTGGAGCCACCGCAGCCAGATGATGTAATAATCAGCAACACGGTCAGAGACTCCCTCCAGATACACCTCCCACAGCTCTCACTGCTCACCAGCAGGCAACCGCAAAACCGGAAGCGACAGCAGTCCCAAGCAAAATAGCAACAGCTCCAAGGTACTCTTTCCGTTCGTGCAGTAATGTCAGCCACAAACTCGCCTCTTTGGGAAACGCCCTACGCATTTCGTCACTAAGGACTTCGTCAGAGGGTTTTGCGGTTGCCTGCTGGTGAGCAGTGAGAGCTGTGGGAGGTGTATCTGGAGGGAGTCTCTGACCGTGTTGCTGATTATTACATCATCTGGCTGCAGTGGCTCCAGTGCACCTTGCTGAACCAACGGATACACCAGAGGTGGCACCAACGGGACAGGCTGATACATTCCCTTCACAGCTTCAAGGCGATTGAGTATATCTCATAAATGCTATTATTTTTACTTTTGTGAGTGCGCTTTTTATATTTTACAATCCCATAAATACTGTTTTATACTTTATCAAACTAGGAGTGCGCCTGTTTTTTCTTCTTGTTTTCTGCAGATATCCTTGGGATTTGGTGATCCTTATATTCGGGCAGCAAAACTTCAGTGGACTAAGTACATTTTTTGGATTTTCAACCGACATCTGGTTTTTATTTTATTTTTTATGTTTCATGTTTTTTATTTTTGTTATAGATTCCAGTTGTTTTTATCACAAATTCACCCTTTTGGGGATTCTTTGGTCAATAGCCTTGTTAACTCTATCTAATTTACACAGCTGATTTATCCTTATCAAGCTTCCTAAGGCGCTACTCCAATTTGTTTGTTATATATATATATATATATATATATATATATATAAATATAGTAAAATTATATTTGTTTGTTTTATATATATATAAATATAGTAAAATTTAAATATATATATATATATATATATATATATATATATATATCTATATCTATAAATCTTGTTAGCGCCAACACCGGATGAACGGCTGTGGCAGGAGACGTGAAAAGCAGGCATCACACGCAAGACGCGGAAGTTGCAGACGCACCCTGACATCACGGAGAAGACTGCGGTCCAACAAACACTCTGGCCGAGCAGTGGAGGGGTAAGTGAGACAGCAAGTGAGTCGCAGTACCCCTCAGGATCCGGCAGCAACTGCATATTAAAGCTAGGAGCGGCAAAGTGAAGAGGTAAAGCGCCCATATCTGCACTATCAGCGGAGACAGGGATTATGTGCTAAGAGCTGTGTAGGCTCTAAGTGAAAGGCTACTCACCAGTTTTGCCTAAACACACACCTGAATACATCTTCACTCTATGAGGGTTGAAAAACAGAGTGCACAAAGTCTGCTCAAGAGATCTGTGACTTATTTGACATCTCTTTCCTCTTGCCCAGCCAGCAAATATCATAGATACCAGAAGCACACAGTGTTGCCATTCCCCATATCACTTATACCAATTTAACACAACTTAAAGTGTTTCCACCAATACTGGGATATACACTAAAGAACTTATCATTTTTGGATTTTCTAACAAGTAGTTCTAAGTGGATGCACCTGTTATACTAGGGTGGACATTAGAAGATCTTTAAGATTGTTACCCATGTATATGCAAATACAATATATGTATGCTTAATCATTTTGCAAGTACTGTAACAAGTGTTTGTTTTAACAGGCCCCTATTGGGGCATTTTTTTAATTAAGTTTTATGTGTTTAAATGTTGTTTGGTTTATTTATTACCCAGCTGGGATAATTTCATATTTTTGTATTTTATTTTCAGAACTATTAGGTTTTTGATATTATTAAAAGTAGATTTGTATCGCACACATTTAGAGAGTGGTCTCATTTGAAATCTCTTGACCTCTAAGAACTAGGGTTCTTTTTTAACCGATTCCGTGCGCAGGAGTATAGACAACTTTTTTCCTTTCTGTATACATACATACATACATACATACATACACACACTTGTGAGCACATTCACATGTCCTAGGCAGGTCTGCAACCCAGACTATCACCATTATCCCCAGCATACAGTGCTTCCACAGCAGTAAGGGATTCTGGGGAATTACATGCAAATGAGCACACAATGTGTCACCTTTTGTCTGAAAACCCATTGTTACATGGAGCCCATATAAGCTAATGCTCGCTGCTAACACAGCTTTAAAAGCACAGCGTGAAAATCAGATGCAAAGCCAGATAAACCATTTACAGACATGTTTCAACCTTAATGGGTAGTTGGTTGTACAGTACTGCGCACACACACACAAATCATGAATATCTGGCACTCATGTAGTGATATAATGACCTGGTGCTTATGTCATAAAAAATAATAAAGCATACATTACCAGCAAAGGTAAGGAGACAACAGCACTCAGAAGGTATAAGCAGCTATAAACTGTATTAAAGAAACTTGCACATATATCCAACGTTTCGGTCCCGTTCAGCGGACAGAAACGTTGGATATATGTGCAAGTTTCTTTAATACAGTTTATAGCTGCTTATACCTTCTTAGTGCTGTTGTCTCCTTACCTTTGCTGGTAATTTAGGATATGTATGCATGATATATATATATATATATATATATATATATATATATAAAGAAAAAAGTATAAGGTGCGCAAAACGGATTTAAAAGAGTGTTGCAATGATGTCTATGAGTGCTGCCACAATGTAATGGGTGTACTCCACCCCAAGAGCGTCTGCTTTGATATTTTTGGTTGCAGGCAGATAGGAGATTATAAAATGTAATCTTGAGAAGAAAAGTGACCATCTGTACTATGTACTATGTATGTATCTGGCTTGGCGAGCACCCAGACAACAAGCTCCTTAGATGTATAACCAATATTTGTGGTCCGTCAATATTGTTATTGGATCCTCTGTACCTTCCAGGTGTCTACATTCTTCGTGTGCTAATTTCATGGCCAGAAGTTCCCGATTCCTGATAATTGCACTCAGCGGAAGATATTTTTTTGGAAAAAAAATGCGCTGGGGTGTAGACTGGATTGAGGAGTCTTCCTCTGTGAAAGAACAGTGCCCACACCAACATCGGATGCGTCAACTTCGAGAGTAAATGGAAGCTTGGGATCAGGATGAATAAGAATGGGTGCGGACACAAACGCTTTTTTTAAGGCGAGAGAAGACTGAATAGCCGTGGGAGGCCAGGATGTGGGATCTGCTCCTTTCTTAGTTAATGCCGTAAGAGGAGCCACCAGGGAAGAAAAGTTCTGAATGAATCTACGATAGTAATTGGAGAATCCTAGAAAACGTTGAATGGCTTTGAAAGTGGTGGGTTGAAGACAGTCCAGTACGGCTTTAACTTTATCAGGATCCATGGTAAGGCCAGTGTTGGATATTATATATCCTAGAAAAACTGTAGATGCTTGATGAAATTGGCATTTTTGCAGTTTGGCAAAGAGTCGATTCTCCCGTAGGCGAAGGAGATCTTGTTAGACGTGGGACACATGTTCCTGCTTGGATTTAGAAAAAATCAGAATGTCATCCAAATATATAATCACGAAAAAGTTGAGAAGGTCCCTGAAGATTTCATTGACAAAATCTTGAAACATGGCTGGGGCATTGCACAAACCAAATGGCATGACCAAGTACTCATAATGTCCATCTCTGGTATTGAATGCAGTTTTCCACTCGTCACCTTGACGGATACGGATAAGATTATAGGCCCCACGTAAGTCTAATTTTGAGAAAACGTTAGCGCCTTGTAGGCGATCGAAAAGCTCCTATATGAGGGGAAGAGGGTAACGATTTTTAATGGTGATTTTATTATGACCCCGGCAGTCAATACAAGGTCGTAGTGACCCGTCCTTCATAAAGAAGAATCTGGCACCGGCTGGAGAGGTGGAATTACGGATGAATCCTCTCTGAAGATTTTCGGTAATATATTCTCTCATGGCCTTGGTCTCAGGCATGGAAAGTGGGTAAGAAGCCCCTCTGGGCGGAGACGTGCCAGGAAGTAACTCAATAGGACATTCGAAAGGGCGATGTGGAGGTAACACCTCTGATTTGACTTTATCAAAGACGTCGCTGAACTCGGCATACTCCTCAGGCAACAGTACCCGTTCCTTCTCCTCAGACATGGTGGTAGCACAGACACTCCTGGATTCCATAATGCATAAGAGGTACAGTAGGTGCTCCAGAGGATAGGATCCTTGTTCAGCCAATCCACCCGAGGGTTGTGAATCTGTAGCCAAGGAAGACCAAGAATGATTCCTACGGAAGGTGTATGTATCGCATTGAATTGGATCTTCTCCAGGTAATCATCTCCTGTCATAAGGTGAAGGACCTTGATCAATGAGATGAAGGCTGGTTGGAGTTGTCTTCCATCGATGGCCTCAAGGCCTATGGGATTCTTCTTACATCTGAGGGGAATGTGATGACGTTCGGCGAAACCTTGGTCTATAAAATTGCCTCCGGAACCTGAATCAAGAAAGGCAAGAGTAGACACAAAGAATACGCTACCAGAAAGGGTGATGGGAAGGAGGATCCTAGAAGGGTTCAGTAGAGATAGGGGAAAGAGAAAGAGTCCCCAATGAGATTCTCCTGGTTCCCATGGGAACTTCGCGTCTCCCGACTTATTGGGACAAGAATAAGCAAGATGTCCGGGTGTACCACAATAAAAACAAAGGCCAGAATTTTTGCAACGTAACTTCTCAGATTTAGAAAGACTAGTACCTCCCAGTTGCATGGGTTCGGAAGTGTCCATTAGATGTAGTTCCATTGTGCTCATCTGAGCGGGGTTAATCCTTGAAGTGAGGTTCCGGTAATGGGCCCCCTGACCTCCTCTCCTGGATACGATGGTCCACTCAGATGCAGATAACGATAAGGTCTTCCAGATAGGTGAGGCGATTGCGAGTTACCAATTCGTCTTTCAGGGTTTCAGAGAGGCCCCGCCAGAAAGCAGCTGATAAGGATTCATTATTCCAATCTGTCTCTGCGCAATGGTCCTGAATTCGAGTGCGGATTTTGCAACTGGACGGTTACCTTGGGAAATATAGAACAAAGTAGAAGCAGCAGATACCTTGCGGCTGGACATATAGAGCACACTACGGAAAAGGCTCAGATGTCTTGTGTGAGATCAGACCTCCATTCCCAGATGGGAGAAGCTCAGGCAAGTGCGTTGTCTGTAAGGAGAGAAACAATGTACGCCACTTTGACGCGTGAAGAAGTGAAGAGGCAAGAATTAATTTCAAACTGGATAAAGCATTTATTTAGAAATCCCCGGCACTCATGGGGGTCCCCTCCATAGCAGTTGGGTGTAGGTAGACGGGGATCGTGAAGAGGAGGAGAGGTCGTCATGACAGAGTGCACTACTCCAGGAGTGACAGAAGTAGAGACAGGTCGAGCCTCATGAATAGAGTGAATTAGGGATCTGAAGATTTCCTGGAGAGTTCGCATATGATGATCATTAGCCTCTAATTTCTCCTCAATATTGGACAGGACGTTGGCATGTGTGCTCAGGACTCTTCCTACCTCAGCGGGGGTCGAAGTTTGTGTGGCTGAGCATACTGTAACGCGTAGCTCACCACAAACGAAGCGCAACCGCGGTGCTGAGGTAGGGAATTGAGAAACGCCAACCCACAGCCACGCGGGCGTGCCTAGGATGTATTTTAGTCCTGCAAGCAGGGTCAGGAGTATGGAAAGTAGAGTAAACGTTATACTTGCCAGGTCCGGATTGGAGAGTAGCGGATAGTTGGAGTACTTTGCCAAGGTCAGGATAGGAGAGTAGCGGATCGTCGGGGTACTTTGTCAAGGTCAGGGTTGTAGATATCAGGATGGTCGTACGTAACCAGGTCAGAATTGGAGATATGAGGAGCCAGTAACGAAGCAGGGTCAGGCAGCATGGGGATCAGGAACAAGTCAGGCAAGGCACAAGACAGGAACAAGAACTGAATGCAGCAAGGCACAGCGTCACACAAGATTATGCTCAGCAATGATAGTCTGGGCTGAGCAGGTATTTAAGGAACTTCCCACCAATGGGAAGTGGGGCCGAACAAGAGGAAACGTGCTAATGGGCTGCTGGGTCGTGCAGGTGCGCCCTATTGTGCAGCCTGATTATGTCTAGGGGCGGAGCTATGTCCCGCACGTCACCGTCAGGGGGTGCCGATCTGATCGCGTCACTCACGCACCGCGCATGCCCATCATCCGAATGGGAATGAAGCCTGGAGTCGGGTCCAGGGGAAGCCTATCTTCCGTGCGTCACTTACGTCAAGGGTTGGCGACTCGATCGCGTGCCACTCACGCACTGCGCATGTCTGTCTTCAGAGCGGGGGCGGAGACTGGGAATGGATCTGGGAGGGCAGACTGATCGCGTGTTGCCCGCGCTCCGCGTGCAGTGGAACCGCCGTGGGAACGCAATACTTGAGTATCAGAAGTAGAAGGCTGAATAGGTGCGTTCCGGCCATCAGGATGGCGAATCCTCACATACATACACACATATATACACACACACACACTATGTATATTTTATTTTGGTTAATTACCAAAATCACTATTGGCCACATTCGACTAATAGGGATCTTGGCCATTAGTCTAGAGAAGCTAGTTGTTGCTTATCAACTTTTGTGTTCCTGAGCAGCAGTATGGTTATTCCCTTCCACCTGTTATTTGTCTTTCCCTGGCTATCATTACGTTGCATCTAGCTCTGCAGACTTTACCGATATCTTATATTTTGCCTTGTATTCCACTTGCACTTCTTACCCCCTGCGCTTTTGTTTTTTTTCCAGGCTTCTTTACTTTTTGCCTCTAGCTCTGCATAGATCCCTTTTTGCCCTTTTCATTAACTGCCTTGGTGTGAACATTAGACATGAAACATGATTTATTTAACTTATATCACGTCTTTTGTTGTTGTTGGAGTTTCGTGTTCCTTCCGAGGGTTCCATTCTCCGGATAATTTATCATATTCTTCTGCTAGGAGCCGCTAAAAAAGATCTCTAGATCCAACATAAAAATCTCCAATAGTAGAACAGTTGCGTCTTAAAAACACAAGAACTGTTCTTTGCGAATACGTGGAAATACAGTACGTGGATGGCAACCTCTTGCGTGCAGTATAGTGTTTCTACATTTTCCTTTCCAATAGATATCGGTGTGAACCAATTTATCCACATTCAGATATAGGTATAGAACCAAGAAAGAATTAAATATGATGAAAATTATGCTAATAAGAAAAAACTAGCTGATAAAGATTAACATTTTCAAATTTGCAAAAATCATAAAGCCCTTCTACAGAGCCTTTCCAGTTAATAAGTACATTGTCAATATAGCGCTGATAAAAAAAAAACCTAATGTACATGTTGACGAAAGGGGGTATTATCTCCAAACACGTGGGACTTCTCTCATTAACCCATGAAGAGGTTGGCATAGGAGGGGGCAAAACAAGTGCCCAGATCAGTCCCACGTGTTTAGAGATAAAGTGTCATCAAAAACAAAATAATTGTGATCAAAAACTTGATACTACCTAAAATTAAGATATGTGCAGGTAAAAGTGAAGATGAGGCCTCTAAAAAATATATCTAGTCAGACCATAGTCATGTGCTACAATGGTGTAGAGGGAAGAGACATCAAGAGTCACCCAAATATAATTTGGATTCCAATGAAAATCAGTGACAAAAATGTTGAAGGCGGACTGCCAGGATTCGCGTCAGCACATGGTGAGGTGCTATTTTACTGCTCACTTGCAGTAAATTCTCACCTCTTAAAGAGCAGTCTGCCCCAATTGCTTTTTTTCATATTGTTTATGTATACATGCTCTTTCAGGAGGTGTTTTTACTTTAAAATCAACATTTTCATTTCAGGAGATATAATCAGTTGAAATAAATAAGTGTCCTAGAGCTCAAAATCTCCCCCGAGCCTAGTGCAGTCTGGGGTTACCATTGTAAGTAGGCTCAGACAGCTAGAGATTTGTAAAACAATTATTTTTTAACACTAAAATAACTTTTTTTAAGCATAAAATGCTCACGGGTACAGTAGGTTGTTTGTATTATAGGAGTTAAACTGGTACTGCTGCGGCCAAGTTTATTCGAGCATTTGCCCGTTCTTGGCCGCAGCAGTATCCTGGCGCGCGCCGCAGGGTGACGGGCGCGCGCCGAAGCAGCGGAAGAGCGCCCTCCGATCGGGGCGCTCTCCCTACCGCTGCCGGGTCCGCCGGGTCCCCCGGAACCCCCTGCCGCCGTCCCGCGATCGCGGGACACCAGGGCTCCCTCGGGGAGCCCTGGACGCGCGTGCAGGGGGCGCTGGCACCCGGTGATGCGCGGCACGCTGAGGGAGTGCGGCTCGCAAGCCGGGACATTTCCCGGCTTGCGGAATGAGCCGCACTCGGATAAACTGTGTCGGCAGTGTATATGGTTGTTGGGGGGGGGGGGGGGGCAGGACATTTTGGCTTTCACGGAGTGTTTTGGGGTCAACTTGTCGCTCAATGTATACTTTAAATCCCTGTCGACAGTTTTTCTAAAAAGACCCTTCGCAGTCTACATGAAAAATAACTGTGTCCTCCTTTTAAAGTGGTGAAAATCAGATTGAAGAGCCGGAACTACCATATAAAACATGCCCCTCCAGACTTTGGGCAATTAAAAATAAAATGTAAAATAAAATGAAAAATAGCTAGGAAAAAAATAAACAAATACAAGATTAGTAATCTGCTTTAAAATCATACAGGTGTTACTTAACCCCGAAAAACTTGGCCAGAATGTTACCGGGGATGTCCCACATAAGTCCTAAGGGTCCTAAGGGTTGCGGCCAAGGCGTGTCATTTATCCACATGTCGTGGTCGTTCCCGGAGGTGGCAGTGGTTTGGAAAATGATGCATAGATTGGCGCAGAGAGTGCTGGGCTCTCCTTTCTCCCTCGACCCTTGGTCATATCTCCTAAACAGACCTCACGAGGCCATGATTAGACAGCAAGACAAGCCGACTACCCATATAATGACAGCAACACGTTGCACTATAGTGGCTCTATGGATGAGCCCGGAAATGCCAACCCTCAGCCAGATCAAAACAAAAATATGGTATCCTCTTAAAATGGGAAGACTAACAGGTGTCCTGAGGGATCCCTCTTCAAAATTTCAGAAGGTCTGGCAGTCACGGCTGATTTACAAGGGCCTTAATACCCAGGGACTTCCTCCTCTTAACTAGTCCAATATTCTCCCCATAACGACCTGGTCCATGCTATGGCCAAATACAAGGATGGTCCATAAGCTAACTAAATAGGCCCCGTCACCATAAAGACCAAAAAAAATATCTCAACATCCCCTGATGTGACAGAGGGACGTCTACATTACACAGTATGCTCCTCCCCTTTTCTATTCCCTACCTCCTATCTTCTACTCTTTTCTCTCCCATGTTGGATAGCTACTTAACCAAATTGTACAATGTAAGGTCCGGGGGAACACCTATCCCTAAGGGGGTTCCTCCCGCGACCTCACTTACCTGCGCTCCGGCTCTCCCCCTTCGCCGCCGCGGGCGGGATCTTCCTTCCCCTCCGCTCCCCGCGGCGGCTACTGAACTCGCGCATGCGCGCGCACGGCCGAGGACTTTTACGTCCTCCCTCAGGGGGAGTTTACGCCCCCAGCTGAGGCCGCGCGCGCCTCTCCCGCGTGGCGCACACGCCTGATGCGCGTGCACCGCTCACAAGCTGCATATCCAGCGCAGCTGTGGTAAGTTTCTCCCTTCCAATCTCCATCTTCCCTGGGGCCGCTCCCTCGTTACTCCCCCTCTCCCTATTGGTCCTTCCTCCTACTTATACCTTGCTCAACCATTCATTCTTTGGCTGAGCATAGCTTTGTATGACCTGTGTTAACCACGGTCGTGCCTGCCTCAGTTCCTGTCTCTTTTTGTCTCCTTAGTGATCCCTTGCGTACCGAACCGGCCTGGCTGTGGATCCGCTGTGGTCTTCTACCCCTGGTCTGTATCCTGACCTCCTGGACACCCCTGGTCTGTATCCTGACCTTCTGGACACCCCATGTCTGTATTCTGACCTTCTGGACACCCCGACCCCTTTACCTCTGTTTGCGGATTCCGACCTACCTCCCGGCTCTGGACCCCAGGCTCTCGGTACCACCTATATTCTGGAATCTCCCTTCTCATCTGGCGAGTATCTTACTTTATCTTATACTCCCAGACGGTTCCAGACGCCTATTTTCCACTTTCCAGGCGTGTCCCCATAGCTGTGGGTGCAGTTTGTTACCCATCTCACCTCAGTTTAGGGGTCCCTCCTTGTCCGTGGTGACCACAGCGTAACATACAAGTGACAAATGCTCTTAACTTAAAAAGTGTATGTATATCTTTGCTTTTTGTTATTTTTATTTAACATTTGCTCATCGGGAGTGTTGCACCACTCCCTCCCATCCTCTCCCATTTTTCTTCTGTACACCACCCCCCAGAAGTGTTGGAAAAATTTAATAAAAGAATGCAAGTTTAAAAGGGAATCATACCGAGCTCACTTTCCAGACACACTAGGTCATTCTTTGGGCGGGGGGGGGGGGGGAGAAATTGCACCATTATACTTCAGCATATCTATATATTGTGACAGGGCTGCTTGCATTATTGTGGAAGTTAAAGGCATGTTTGCTTTCTGGCATAGAATGCACCACTTTTCTCTCTTTCTTTCTGTTTATGTCTTTTTTTTTCTTTGCTGGGACCAGCGATCTTTTTTTTTTGTTTCCTTTATCTGAAACTGTACTAACCTTTAATGTGGTGTCCTGAGGTCAGTCAGTACAATACAGGTCTGGTTGGAGTAAAACACAGTTTGATGTTACACAGCCATGGGCAGTCCCTGTTAAAAAGGAAAAGGGCGTTGCCTTCCTGCATACCATCCAGGGTGGATTATACCATGGTATGGGGGGGGGGGGGGGGAATTAAAGTAAGTGATACGGAATGTCATTTATTTTGCAGAGTAAAGACATGCATGGGATGTTTGTAAAATGTACTGTTTTTGGGGCTTGCTATAGAAAATTGTATGTTATGTGAAGTGTATTATGTTTGCTAATTGTGTAAGTTTTGGGGAGACAACTCCCCTGTGTGGTATACTTAATTTGGTTTGGTCCAAATTAACCAGTAATAAAAGGGAGGGGGTTTCTTTCCCGGGGGTCTGCTGCACTCCTTGTTGTTGCTGTGTGATAGGAGGTTGTTATTTTTCTGCACTCCTTGTTGCTGTTATGTGATATGAGGATGTCTGTGGAAATTCAGTGAAAAGATGCAAACTTTCTAATGCAGATATTGCTGGCTACTCTCTGTATGGAGACATCACGCTGGGGGAACTGGTTGTTGTACACCAGAATGTGGAATACCTAATAAAAAGAAGGTTCAGAGAACAGCAGAAGCCTCTTCCATTCTTCCCAGGGTCTGATGCTGCGGCTTCTTTAAACAAAGGCTGGGACGCAACCTTTCACAATAAATATTTTTCAAAACGTTGTACACTACCGACACACTTTATTGCTCATCGGCCAGATCCGCAAGCCGGGAGATTTCCCGGCTTGCTAGTGGCCGCCCCTCGGCGTGCCGCGCACGCGTCATCGGGAGCCTGCGCCCCCTGCACGCGCGTCCAGGGCTCCCCGAGGGAGCCCTGGTGTCCCGCGATGTGGGGGACGGCGGCAGGGGGTTCCGGGGGACCCGGCAGCGGGAGGGAGAGCGCCCCGATCGGAGGGCGCTCTTCCGCTGCTTCGGCGCGCGCCCGGCACCCTCCGGCACGCGCCAGGCTACTGCTGCGGCCGAGAACGGGCAAATGCTCGAATAAACTCGGCCGCAGCAGTATATCTGTACCAAAGGCCAATCTGATAAGGCCAATCTGATTGGTCAGTTGGTCTGTCACTCACCCTCTGGCCAATCAGATTGGTCCGTGGACCAGCCCCGCTCTGCACGCCTCATTGGTCACACTCACCCGCCGCCGACACAGTTATCAACGCTGCCCGCTGCTCGGTGCCGCCGCCTCACCTCTCCTCTCCCCCCCACGCCCCCTCATACCCACAGCAAACCCCAGCCTCTGCACCGCTACCCACGGCCAGCGGCGCCCACTCCTCGGCACCACAGCCTCACCTCTCCCCACATCCCCCCCCCCACCCCACACCCACAGCAAACCCCAGCCTCTGCACCGTGGGGCCAGCGGCGCCCGCTCCTCAGCACCACAGCCTCACCTCAAACGCCCCCCCTCCTCCACCTCACCTCTCGACCGCAAAACTCCCGCCGCCTCCCGCCGAGTAACCGACGCCGCCGCCTCTCACACATTGCCGCCGCCGCCTCATATACAGTACTATCGCCGTGAGCACCAGCAGCCAGATACCTCATCATCCCGCCCCCCCCGCGGCCGGCCGGGAAGCCGGGAGGCGCCAGCAGCTATCACCACCCCACAACCCCCCCCCTGCGGCCGAGGTGGCGTCAGCAGGTATCGACCACCCCGCCCGGACCAGCGGCCAGGCCGGGAAGCCGGGAGCGCGAGCAGGTATCAACAACCACCCCCCACCCCCCCTTCGCGACAGGGCAGAGGAAAAAGCAGAGGGGGGGGGGCACACACAACAACAACAACAACAACAACAACAACAACAACAACAAACACAAACTGACACACGAACTGAATGTCTGAAACACACACACACACAGACTGACACACACACACACACTGACTGACACACAAACACAGACTGACACACAAACACAGACTGAAAAACACACACAGACTGAAAAACACACACAGACTGACGCGCACACACAAACACACACTGACGCGCGCACACAGACTGGCACGCGCGCACACAGACTGGCACGCGCGCACACACACACACACTGGTATCAACAACCACCCCCCACCCCCCTTCGCGACAGGGTAGAGGAAAAAGCAGAGGGTGGGGGGGCACACAACAACAACAAACACAAACTGACTGACACACGAACTGCCTGTCTGAAACACACACACACACACACACACAGACTGACACACACACACACTGACTGACACACAAACACAGACTGACAAACACACACAATGACTGACGCGCACACACAAACACACACTGACATGCGCGCGCACACACACACACACACACACACACACACACTGACGCGCGCACACACACCCACCCACACACCCACTGATGCACACACACACTGACTGACGCGCACACAGGCACACACACTGACGCGCACACAGACTGGTGCGCGCACACACACCCACTGACTGCCGCACACACACACTGACTGACGCGCACACACGCACACTGACTGACGCGCACACACGCACACTGACTGACGCGCACACACACTCACTGACGCGCACACCCACACCCACTGACTGACACGCACACACACCCACTGACTGACGCGCGCGCACACACACACTGACTGACGCGCGTGCACACACACACTGACTGACGCGCGCACACACACCCACACACACTGACTGACACGCGCACACACACCCACCCACCCACACACACACACACCCACTGACACACACACACACACACCCACACACACTGACTGACGCGCGCACACACACACCCACACTGACTGACGCGCGCACACACACCCACCCACACACACACCCACTGACGCACACACACACTGACTGACGCGCACACAGACACTGACGCGCACACACACGCCCACTGAGACGCGCGCGCACCCACACCCACTGACGCGCACACATCCACTGACTGACGCGCACACACCCACTGACTGACGAGCACACACCCACTGACTGACGAGCACACACCCACTGACTGACGAGCACACACCCACACCAACTGACTGACGCGCGCACACACACCCACTGACGCGCACACACACACACACTGACTGACACACACTGCATGAAGCTGTAAAGGAGGGGGGAACGGAGCTGGAAAGGGTACTGACGCGCGCACACACACCCACACACACTGACTGACGCGCGCACACACACCCACACTGACTGACGCGCGCACACACACCCACCCACACACACACCCACTGACGCACACACACACTGACTGACGCGCACACAGACACTGACGCGCACACACACGCCCACTGAGACGCGCGCGCACCCACACCCACTGACGCGCACACATCCACTGACTGACGCGCACACACCCACTGACTGACGAGCACACACCCACTGACTGACGAGCACACACCCACTGACTGACGAGCACACACCCACACCCACTGACTGACGCGCGCACACACACCCACTGACGCGCACACACACACACACTGACTGACACACACTGCATGAAGCTGTAAAGGAGGGGGGAACGGAGCTGGAAAGGGGCCGGGGGACCGGAACGGTAAATGGGGGGAGGAGGGACCGGACCTGTAAAGGGGGGAGGGAGCTGGATTGATGGGACCGGGGGACAAACAGAGAGGGGGGAGACAGGGGAAGAGAGAGGGGGTAGACAGGGGAAGAAGAGAGAGAGGGGGAAGAAGAGAGAGAGAGAGAGAGAGAGAGAGAGAGAGAGAGAGAGAGAGAGAGAGAGAGAGAGAGAGAGAGAGAGAGAGAGAGAGAGAAGACAGGGGAAGAGAGAGAGGGAGAGGAGAGAGAGAGAGGAGCAGGAACATTACATCACGGGCAACGCCGGGTCTCTCAGCTAGTTATACATACAATTACTATTAAAAAATATATCCAGTATCAATTCAAAGTAATCTTTTCATCTCACAGGCTGTACAAATAACAAAGGAAAGGGCAAGTATGAAATTACTTACTACTTAAAAAGTCTTCGATGACAGATTTAGTATAAACTTTTCACAAACGATTGTGGGCCATGTTTAATAAGAAGTGCTACACCATGAGACACCTTCCGTGCTGGAAAGTGGCTTATGGAGTAGCACTGCTCAGTAAATATGGCCTTGCATGTTTTGTTAGAAGGCAAAATATTATAATGATATGGCAAGCAGGTTAAAGCAAAGGCAGCAAAACACACAAAATCCAAGGGGAGCATGGGGGAGAAACAAAAAAACATTTAAGTGCAGCAGAATGGCAACGTGGAAATAAAATCCTCCAAATGACTTGGCTCTAAGCAAAGCAAAGGCAGACCATTATTTGAGAAAGCAACATGACTGCTGTTTACTGGTCAGGAGTCAAAAACTATATTTTTCAAATGTGTGGCCCATACGGCAGGTATCCTTCATAGCAGTAACTACCACTGCTATAAAGCTATGCCAACTTTCAGGATAATAATTATGGCACAGTCAAGCATGGAATCTGTATCTGGCACAAGCTACGGGGGACCCATTTCCTTTTGTATTTAGTCTTGCAGCAAATGGGATCGGTTAGCCCTGATCACTTGGGAAATGCTGTACATAGAAAAAAAGACAACCCGAGAAAGAGACAGTCACAAATATGGCTGCAGGCAGTAAGTTCTGTGGCCAGACTCTAAAAACAAACTTAACATACAGTATAGAACACAGTGCAGTTCACTACACTGTGCTGTAGATGTTAAGTATATTTATAGAGTATGTTTCATGACACCAATTCTGTTGCGTAGCAGGTAGGGAATTGGTACTAGCATATGAAAGGTTCTGGGTTCGATTCCTGCGTGTGTATTATATAAAAAAAAAATTATGTTCAATTCCCACATGGTGTGGTGGTGTTTGTGTGTCCGTTATCAATAAAGTATTGAATGTTTTAAAAAAAAAAAAGAGGTGTTTTTAAATCGGGAGCCACGCTCAGACCGTGTTATAAGCAGATCCGCGTTGTAGCAGACCACGTTATAACGGGGTTGAGCTGTAGATAGGTATTTCACGGTGTATTTTTGTCATATTGGATGTAGCTTTGGGCTTCTTTGTTTTTTGTTGTATACAATTAGAATTAGTCACGTTTGCTTGTTTATTGATGTGTAAAATCCGGTGTATACATAACACACAAATGTGTGTTTTGTTCTGCCTACGAAGTACAGTTTGTGTCTGTGTAGTATATCTATAACTCAGCAAACCTTTAGCCCAGAACATCAATATCTGTGAGGCAAAATATTGCTCAATGAAATGTAAGTTACTGTATCAATCATGATTTTACGCTGTTTCACAAGGCTTACACTGGTATGAGAATGTTTAATCTTTTAACTACTCTAGACATTTTGTGTATTGTATGTTACGTAAACCTTCAACATTAAAGATAGAACAGTGCTTGCATAAAATAGCCCACCTGAGAGATTGTAAAATATTTCAAAGGACACACTGGTGTTTATCCATTGTGGGATCGCCACTATCACATTCAACCACTTCTCCCAGGGTGGGGAGTGTAAAACAAGAGTACATTCTGTCTTTTCAGTGCAATTGATATTCTGTTGGTAGGACTGAGGCAGGGTGAAGGATCCCACAGTGACATGCAGTGGACACAAGCTCTGTGTGCTGTTGGTGTTACATTTCTGCAGTTTAAGTCGTAGTTCCAATGTATATTCAGGGATAAAAATCCTATAAAAAAAAAAAAAAAGCATAATAAACAACTATTTCGATCTATAAATCAACATGGTCTCAGAGTATGCAAACTACAGATACTGTACAGTATATTAAAAACAAAAATAGTGCTGAACAATACCATTCTAGAGTCTAATGTGATCAGGAGACATTTCTAATTAGGATAAAAAGTATGTGGATCATTGCAGAAAATAGGACACAGTTTATAACAGATAAAATGTAAACATAAAACCATGACAAGAAACATGCAAAAAAAGAAAGGAAAATATGCCATTCCCCCTGTACCACAACATACCTATAACTAGACTTTACTTTAAAGAGTACATAAATATACGTTTCCACAAAACTATGAAGAAAATCATTACAGTTAGATATTTCCACTCTACTTGCAGTAATAATGTTTGAGCTTTTGTACAAATACAAAGCAGTTTTGTGATGTTTGCTTCATCTTCAGGCTCAAGTGAAAATAGTAGAGTACAAAAAATAAGTACACCACAAACAGGTCAACTATTAAAGATTCTTAAAGCAGATACAAATTGATCGACGTACACAAGTAGCCTGTGTCACTGGCTCTTCTGGCATACCTTTTAATACAGACATTACATGTGCAGCAATATTAGCTACACCAAGGCACCAAGAACTCAGTGCATTGAAAGATCCCATCATTGATTTGACATCATCTATAAGTGTGGCAAACACATGGTACATCAACCAACCTGATGCATCATGTGACATCAGGCCTTCTGTGTCAGCCCAGTGTCAGGAATTGGCGTCCTCCGCGCTCCCCACACAGAGCACTCTCTCCCCTAAGTGAGTCCCTGGACACACAAAACAATCCTGCGTTACCAACCTCTGCGGCTCCCCGCCCCTGCCGCCGTCGCGGGATCACTACCCTCAGCGATTCCTCTGCTTAGCACCGGGCGCGCCCACGCCCTCCCGCGCGCACACCTGCACCATCCACTGGCTGCGTACACGCGTTATGGAGCGCGCTCATTCTGCACACTCTTCTTCCTGTCCCCCGGACCTCAGGCTCCGCCCCCGCACACCACACGAGCATACTCAGGTTACTAACAAGACTCACCTGGCCTGTTATGCCTGCACCAATCTGCAGTGTCTCCCTGTAGCTCTTCCTGTCCCGCCTCCGTTCCTAATTGGACCTTCCTGCTTTATCTAGCTCCTCTCTGCTCTCAGTCTTTGCTCGACATAGTCTCTGTATGGAAGTACTTCTGGATTCTCTCAGTGTTTTCACAGGTTCTGACGCGGCTTGTACGACTACCCCCTCTGGCTCTCGATCTCGGCACTCCTTAGACAACGCTCACCTTGGTAACCCCTTGAACACGGCTTGGACTACGACCTATCTCCGCTCTCCACTCCCGGACCTCGGCAAGGCATTCTTCACTCTATCTCTACAACCGGTACCGGCAAGTATTGTCTACCTTATTACACCTGGCCTGGCAACACTTTATACCACACTCCGGACACGCTCCCTTTGCTGCGGGTGCGTGTATTACCACTTCCCCCTTCAGCTCAGGGGACGGGTCTGGTCTGCGGGCAGCACCGGCGTAACACCCAGGTCCTATATAAGGTTGGGCCCTCTCAGAAGATCGGAGGTTACTGAAGAAGACAACATCTTTCATAAAAAAGAAGAGAAAAATAAGAGCAGAAATACTTACAAAAGAAGACGACTTCAATTAACAGAGGATCGAGGGCTACATGGCAATATTAAGGATCCACCGTCGTAGCCCCAGGATTACAAATAAGTAATCGGCCTGGAATTATTTTTTCTAGTTTTGGGTGCGTTTTTTATGTTAGCCATCAAGCTTTGGATTTTTGCTTATGGTTTTTGGTGGGGGAGGTTTGGTAGCCATAGGGATTTAAACAATGTTTTTTTTATGGTTGGGCATCAGCCCTTTATTGAATTTGTTCCAGGTGGCTTCAGCCATAAAGATGAGGACGGCTTTAATCCCGGTTGGGGTAAATAATTCAATTTGTATTACAGGTCAACATTGATTACCATTGTGGCTGTCTATGCTCTAGGTCAGGCCTGCACAACTCCAGTCCTCGAGGGCTGCAAACAGGCCAGGTTTTCAGGATATCCCTACTTCAGCACAGCTGGCTCAATTAGTGGCTCAGTATGACTAAGCAGTATGACTGAGCCACTAATTGAGCCAGCTGTGCTGAAGTAGGGATATCCTGAAAACCTGGCCTGTTTGCGGCCCTCGAGGACTGGAGTTGAGCAGGCCTGCCCTAGGTAGTCACAGTGACAATCAATTGATAGGGATTTTTTTTTACTATGTGATTTTCTTTTTACTATATTTGTCATGTGTATTTTTTTTTATGACATATTTGTTTTTAGCTTGGTATGGCCAAAAGACCTATTAGCCACATTTTGTTAATAGGGCTACCACCCATCAGTCTACTCGGGTGGTAGTTTGTTGAGAGGTGTAGGAGTTGGGTGATGGGGGTAATTTACCTGGGGAGGGTGGTTAAACCTCACCAGGGGGGGGGGGGGAGAGTTGTTAGGGTTAAGCCCCTTGATTACCTTAGCAGGTATTAAAGCATTGGGTTGCTTCGTTACTCTGAAATCCCCTCCTGCCCACCCCCTCTCTGTCTTCAGAGTGCATAAAATATAGGGTGAAGAGAGCTTTGCGAAGCCAGGCCATTTCAATGTAGATTTGGCATTTGCACAAAAATAAATTGACAGGGCCACATCAGGTGTTTATTAGACAGGGCAATATCAGGTATTTAATAGACAGGGCTACATCAGGTATTTAATCACACTATAAAAAAAAATAGGAGGACTTTTTTTCCACAATTATTTTGCAAAAAAACTGCTAAAGCGGTCTCTTTGTAGTATGCAGATTAAGCCTCTAAATTTCATTGCTGCACCAAAAGTGTTAATTCAAAAAATCTGAATGCAGGTACAAAAAAAATGCTAGCAATTATAGCACAAGGGGCAGCAATGTATCGAGCCATTGTGTCCAGCCCTTTGTGAAAACTCTAAGTAACCCGGTCGCAGCATCCAGGTACCCATTCTATTATTTCGTCTTCCCTTACAACAATGACGCTCGGAGTGCAGACTGAGATAGGACAGAAGAAACTCAACAATTGTAAGAATCACACAATGCCAGAATGAGCGGAGTAACGGTTATCATAGTTCAGTCCTGAATGTGCCTTACCTGGATTCTGCTGTAACCTTTATTAGAAGATACAGGGTGTATTGTGGGTTACAATTCATAGACAATTATAAAGAGAGGGAAAAAAGGCAGCAAAACCATAGTAGGGGAACAAAAGGAAAAGCTGGGGATATACAGTATGTCTACAAAGTTAATTACTTGAAGCGTGCAGGATTCCTAGAGAGTGTTATTGTGTGCTGGATGGGTGAGTCGATTTGTAAGACAGGTACATCAACCTCTCTCAGAACGAACAGGACCGGATGGAAAATATAGACACATGAACTGGAGAAACCCTGTAATAAAAAGAAGGTAAGAAAATATTAAAGCAACACCATCAGGCAACATTATTATGCATAAGGCCATTCACTACCTCTGCATTCCATTTTTTGTTGAAGGTTTACACATGAACTCAAAACTTTAAATAGGGGTTTCAGAAGGAGGCAACGCTCACAGCAGAGAATCTTACATTTACAATGTTGATAATGGTAAACACTGTATAAAAGCATTAGGGCCCATATTTACTGAGGGGTGCTTTGCCATAGGAAACTTTTAGGCGCCCTATACCCAAAGAGTTTAGATGCGTAGCAATATAAAGCTCTAAAATATAAATATTGATTACATTAGATTTATATGGGTAAAAAACATTGTGAGCGCTTATTTGAACTTCTTTGTGGCACATAATCAACTTTGAAAACACTAGGATGTTGTGCAACTGACCAAAACGCAACGGACGTCAATGAGGAAGAAGTATAAAAAGGCCAGCACTAGAATTTCCTGTTCTGTTAGTTCTGCTGTGATTATTCCATTGTCATAGCTTCTCTAGGAGTGTGAACAAAAATGCATGTACTGTACATAAAGCCCTGCTCACTTCCCCTCGGTGCATACCTGCCTCTCATGAACTGTGTGTACAGTATAACCCATTTTATGCAATAGGGAAAGAAAGGTTTTTACGGCCTTATCATTGCCTCTCAACTGGTAATACATGACACTGGGAAGTAGGCCCCTACCACAGGCCATCTGACGTTTATACTATATACACTACTGTACAGGGAGCTCTTCCTTGTCTATGTGAAATACACACAATCATTCACTAGTGAATGACATGGTGTGTAACTAAATATACAGATTACTAAACTGTGAATAACTAAATGCGTTATATGAATGTTATATAATAGTGATGTGGTATTTATTAATGCGAGATGAATTAACTATATACAATACTGATCATTATTTTATACCTATAAAACAGTAATTCTTGCAACTAAGGTGTCATGTTATACAATATATAAAGAGTATTAATATACCTAAACCATGGGTCCTGATATAAACTTATCCCAGAGGGAATGTGAATTACACATTCAACCCAGACCTCCAAGATGGCCTGACAGAACCAGAGGGAATACAGCTCAAAAAGTACTCACATGGAGGCGCATGCGCGATGGCAGAGAGAATGGATGCGTGATCCCATTGCTCTGTGCCCCGCTCAGAATCCAATGACATAAAACAACCTTTATTTTTCGAGAAAAAACGGGACATTATCTTCCAACACTCTGCTAACCCACCGAGATGGCGAAGCGACAAGCCAAAACCCCGAAATCAAAGGGGCTCCCGCAGTATTTCCCCAGCACCAGAAACAGCGCGGCTGAGGCAGTAATGGCGCCAAGCTCGAATCAGGGCTCTGATTCAGAACGGGAGGGAGAGATGGAGGACGGAGCAAATCCAGAACACCAGCCAGTTCGGCTCTGCGATTTCAATCGCCTCTATACAGATCTCAAAACCCTCCTTCAGGCAGAAATAAAAGAGATGGGGAGGGAGATTGGGAGCCTGGGGGAGCGCACGGGACAATTGGAGACCCAGCTAGATGTAACATCCACGGCCGCCAAACGTAACACTAAAAAAGTAACGGAGATGCTGACTCAAATCACCGACCTGCAGGAAAAACAAGAGGACGCTGAGAACCGCGAGAGGCGGAATAATATCAGGATCCGGGGGGTCCCCGAAGATGCAGGGGAGTGTGAGGAATTCGTGTTGAGATGGCTGGGAGAACTGCTGCCAGACGTCCCCAAAGAGCAGCTAGAAATGGACCGCTGCCACAGGGCCCTGAGAACGAGGCCCATGCAGTCTGAGCAGCCGCGCGACATTATTGCACGTCTGCATTATTATAAGACCAGGGAGGCTATCTTACGGAGAGCCCGGGAGACACCATAAGGCAACCATGAGGGGTCTTCTAATGAATTTAGCAGCACAATCCAAACGAGCTAAGGAGTCCCAGATAAAAGACCTGCGAGGGAGACTAGCACACCTCTCCGCATGTCATAATCTAAATAAACAGAGCGCTACCCTAAAGGAACTCTCTGACACCAAAACTAAACTCAATTTGTTGCTAAACTCCAGAGCCGAGAGAGTTGGCCTGGTCCAAGCGTAAGTTTTACGACAAAGCCAACAAACCAGATACCTTACTTGCCAATAAATTACGTAACAAACTCCCTAATTATAGTATTTCCTCTATCCGCACCAAGGGGGGGGACCTTACCTCCGATCCCAGAAGAATTGTTGAGGAATTTAAAAAATTCTACGAAGTTCTCTATGATGGAGATAAGGTCAGCCACACACAGAAAATAGAGGAAAAAACCCAGAAATTCCTAAAAGAGGCGCGCCTTCCCAAATTGAGCAGGGCAGAAAAGGAGGCACTACAGGGTGACTTTACGTTCGAGGAACTATCAGAGGTTATAAAGGCCCGTAAGCCAGCTAAAGCTCCGGGACCAGATGGTTTTTCAAATTTATATTACAAAAAATACCTTAAAATATTAGCGCCACAACTATTAAAACTATTTAACGAGATCTTAGCGGGGGGCGCCTTTCCATCCCAGATGCTCCAGGCCTCAATCTCCCTGATCCATAAGCCTGGCAAGGACCCGGTAGACTGTAAGAGCTACCGGCCCATATCCCTGATCAATTCTGATGTGAAAATATTTTCTAAACTCATAGCTAACAGGGTGGGCATTGTCCTGCCTGGGCTAATCCATCCGGATCAGGTGGGATTTATTGGAGGAAGGCAGGCGGCAGACAACACAAGACGGATCATTGATTTGATCGATCTGGCCAATAGAAAGAATATCCCGTCTATGCTGTTGAGTCTGGATGCCGAGAAGGCCTTCGATAGGATTGACTGGTCCTATCTGAGGGCAGTACTAGGAGCGTTTGGGTTCGAGGGACGCCTCCTAGAAGCCATCTTAGCCCTGTATAAAGGCCCCACAGCTAGGGTGCGCCACCAGGGCTTCCCATCGGAGCAATTCAACATCTGTAGCGGGACGCGACAGGGGTGCCCCCTGTCCCCTTTACTATTTGCATTATGTATAGAACCCCTGGCGGCCCATATTCGCCTAAGCCCAGATATAACAGGGATAGACGTAGGGGACCAACCCCACAAAGTGGCATTATACGCTGATGACGTTATACTGACCCTGTCGAGACCGCTCACTTCCCTGCCCAATGTCTTTGAGATTCTGGGTGCGTTTAGCCTCATCTCCGGGTTTAAAATTAACCAGACAAAGTCTGAAGCCCTAAATATTAATCTCCCGCGCCCAATGGAGAAATTAATCGAACTAAATTTTAACTTTAAATGGCAAGCCTCCTCAATCAAATACTTAGGTATCCAAATTACCAAGACATATGACTCATTATACAAAGCTAATTATCCCAAATTATTTCAAGCTTTAAGGGAGGATATGAGGGTGTGGGCGGGGTTTGGAATTTCTTGGTTTGGAAGAATTCATAGCATTAAGATGAATCTTCTGCCAAGGGTGCTTTACCTGTTCCAGGCCCTGCCAATACCATTGGTGCGGGCAGATATCCTCGCCTTACAGTCAAAGATCATGAAATTCATTTGGCACAAGAAGAGTCCAAGAATTGCTAAGAGTATATTAACTAGACCCACGATTAGAGGAGGACTAGCGGTACCTTGTTTGATGGCATATTACAAAGCAGCTAGATTGGGTCAGATCGTCCAGTGGCACCTGGACCCGTCCCTGCGGAGATGGGTGGCACTGGAGAAAACCTGCTGTGCTCCAATTGAGCTGTATAATTTAATTTGGCTGCCAAAACGCTGCGACAACACGGTGGGGATGCTGCTACGGACCATGGTGAACTCTCTGGCGGTGTGGAGGAGTTCCAAATTTAAACATAAACTAACGACAAAACACTCCTTGATGACCCCGCTATTCGATAACCCAGATTTCGCCCCGGGGATGGCCGGAGAGCGGCACTTTAAAATTTGGATACAGTCGGGATATAAGCGATTAATGAATCTGAAGGGGCCTCAGTATATTAAAACATTCGAACACGTCAAATCAGAAAAAGGCCTTCCAAACACTGAATTATTCCGCTACCTTCAGATAAGAGCATTCTATAATGAATTTCCAATTAGACCAGCCAGGACCAATTTCGAGCAGCTGTGTTCTAGAGCCACGGACACACGGGGACTCACCTCTAGATTATACCGGGAAGTGATCTGTCCAAGTGGACCTGACGCCGACAAACTGAACTACATGACTAAATGGGAGACAGACCTAGGGGAGACTTTAGAGGACAAAGACTGGGAGTGGATCCTACAGGCGGCAGCCAAAAGCTCCATATGCTCTACGTTAAAAGAGAACGCATATAAGGTCATGATGCGCTGGTATCATACCCCATTACGTTTATCTAAATTTGTCGGCGGTTATTCCCCGCTCTGCCCAAAACAGTGCGGGGAAGCAGCAGACCTAGTCCACATGCTGTGGTCCTGCCCGAAGGTACTTCCGATTTGGGAAAGTATTAGAGCTTGGACACAAAGTATCCTCGATTTAGAGGTCCCCCTGGACCCGTGGCTGTTCTTACTGGGCAGGCGGGCTCAGGGGCTGTCGAAAACGGCACACAAACTGGTGGCACATATGGCCACAGCCACACGGTGCGAGATCGCAGCATTGTGGATACAGCAAGATCTTCCAGTCATTTCTAAAATTCGAAACAGATTGTGGCAAGTTTGCCAGATGGAACAGTTGACTAGCTGGGTCAATGACTCTGGCCGAAATTTTTTAAAAGTATGGGAGCCATGGCTCACCCAATCCGACATCCCCGGGGTAGATGCCAGCACGATTTTGCTATAATACACACAGGTGCGTTCTCTGGTGACGGAGCGGAACATACTATAACATAGGCACATGACAGGTAGGATCCCCCCCCGACTATTCGAATTGGAACCAAGAGGTGGAGTCGTCAGGAGCCACGGAGAAGGACGCCTTACAGACCGACAGCAGATCTTCCACTACCAAAGAACAGGGTGGCAGTCCATTCCCTTCCCCCCTCCCCCCTCCTCTCCTTTTCCCCCCTTTGGTGTTTTTTCCTCTGTTGTCTAGTCTCTGGTCCAGTAAGTCAGGTTTGTCTAGTCTTGTGAGTGTATGTTGTTAGTCCCTCGTTGCTCTTGAGTGACTTTACCCTCGATAGTGAGAAGGAAAAGGGTAAACCTCGGGGGGTTTCAAATCGTTTACAATGGGATGTGGCATAATGTTTTTGGTGTGAAACCCAATAAAAATTTTGAAGTTGAAAAAAAAGTACTCACATGAATGCATTCCTTTAGACCTTGCACAAACAGTGTCCCCACAATATATATCCAGTATGTCTCCCTGAGGCATAATTGTTTGAACCTATCTCCTATTAACAATAAGGACGAAATATCGTCAATGCCTAACAGGGATGTAAGTGGTACACATGTAGTACAGTATATTGCGGCGATGTTCCAGAAAATGTGTACTTAAAGTACGTGTTGTCCATCCCATGTATTGGAGACAACATGAACATGAGATCATATATACTACATGGGTCGATACAGTCTATAGTCTTAAGAATGCATTTTCTGGAACATCGCCGCTGTATATTACATGGGTACCACTTACAGTCTACCAAGACATTATTCCCAGTTATACATTAAGGATCCATGTTCATTCTCCCTGGTAGGCTGGTAGACATTGAAGCTATTTCGTCTTCATTGTTAAGTGGAGATAGGTTCAAACAATTATGCCCAGATAAACATACCGGATATATATTGTGGGATCACTGTTTCCAAAAGGTCTAAACAAATGCACTGATGTCAGTACTGTTGTTTGAGTTGTATTCCCTCTGGTTCTGTCAGGCCATCTTGGAGGTCTGGATTGAATGTGTAATTCACATTCCCTCTGGGATAAATAAGGACCCATGGTTTAGGTATATTAATACTCTTTATAGATTGTATCATATGACACCTTAGTTGAAAGAATTACACAATTTTGTAGGTATAAAATTATTATCACTACCCTATATAGTTAATTCATCTCACATTAATAAATAGAACATCACCATTATATAACATTCATATAACACATTTAGTTATTCACAGTTCACATCATGTAATTCACTAGTGGGTGTGTCCCAGTCAGATTGTGTATTTCACATAGTGGCTGGATACCATTAGTGGAGTTGGGCATCCAAACAAATGAAACAATCACAAATCGTATTTGCCTGAGATTTGTTGGCATGGTCGTTTGCAATGTAATTAGTTAACCTGCTAATGGTGTTAATCTATCTGATTTAATACTGAGTAACCTTAAAACTCTACCCACAAATCAAGCATTGCAATAGCCTGCACTCATGGCTACTGTCCCACCCACAGTGACTCCTACCAATCATTGTGGCCAAGCACTGCCATCTCCTACACTTATTCCCTCACCTGCTGTCTCTACAAGTCTCCCAACATACCACTTACATTGTAAGCTCTTTGGGGCAGAGATTTCCTTTCCTATTGTCTGATTTTGCTGTGCTTAGTCTGTCAGTTTGTGTCCCCTGTGATTGATCAGCGGACGGCCACAACTCATTGGCCTGCGGGGTAGCCTGTAACACCACCCTCACACCGCGTGCGCCTCTTGGCCTCACTCTCCATTTGGTGACTGGCAGGACCCCACAGTCACTGCTACTACACTCCGCAGCCTCCCTCACTGTCTCCCCTTTGCCCCCGCGCCGCCATCCTCCCGCTCACACCACGCACACCACCGCATCCTCCCTCACGCTCTCCCCCTTAAATCCGCGCCATCTTTCTTGTGGGTTAACTCCTCAGTATCTTCTAATTCCAATGCCTGCCTCATGGCCTTGATGAGTGGATCCACCATTTCTAAATCAAATTCAGATTTCTCTTCCTGAATATCCTGATCTGATGAATCCATTAGACTGTAAGCTCCTCGGGGCAGGGACTCCTCTTCAGAAATGTTACTTTTATGTCTAAAGCACTTATTCCCATGATCTGTTATTTATATTATATGTTATTTATTTGATTACCACATGTATTACTACTGTGAAGCGCTATGTACACTAATGGCGCTATATAAATAAAGACATACAATACAATACCCTCTGATACTTGAAAACAATCAATGTCAGAATCATCTGATGAAAAACCTTTCCCTTTATCCAGACTGGTTTGGGATTTAGATCTTTTTTGCGCAGGGTTAACTGCTTGCTGAACTGCCGCATCAACACTCTGTTTAACAGCCTCCTTCATTAATACAAGGAAAGTGCTAATTTGTTCATTGGAATCTCCTGCAGCTGCCTTAAGACAATCTTCACACAATTTCTTCCCTATTAGGGCTGGTTTCTCGCAAGCTGCGCACCATTTAATTTTCTTAGCAACCTTCCTTTTATGTTGCAGGGATTCCACCGTCCCCTTTGAAGATTCTGCTTCTGGGAGGGTAACCACCGAACTATTTTAATAAAAACAAAATAAATACTAAATATACACCCTAATGTATCTAGCTCATCTCTCTTTCCCATGTAGAACTAAAACTAAGGACTCACCTAGTCTTGGGAACTGAACTTTTAGGGGTCTCCATTTTCGAATCCATTTCCAGCACTTGGCTTCTCCCTGCTGAGCGTTCCATGCTGCCGTTTCTCACTCACACATACACACAGTGTGTCCGTCGCTCCTATGATGTCACCACAGTGCTCGTGCACGGCCCGCGTGTCTGTGCACGCATCCGCCGGCCGGAACGTGACGCGCGCGCTCCCGTGCCGTCGCGTGAACTGTTCCCTCTACCGCAGCGTTCCAGACGCTAGCGCAGTCAATCTGAGCCTTTTTTACGGCTCGCAGCTGTGGCTGCTCCCCCCCCCGCGTTGTACCGGGCTCCTGGGTGTTTCTTATCGCAGCGTACCAGACGCTAGTGCTGTGAGTCTGAGCCTCCACGGGGCTCTCAGCTGCAGCTGCTATGCTCCCCCTCGCTTTGTGTCGGGCTAATGGGGTTTCCTTTGCAAGTAAGCCTCCACGGCCCGCGGCTGCAGCTGCTCCCCACCCCACGAATGTATTGGGTTCCTGGTGGTTCCCCTGACTCTTAGGTGTCTCAGTCTTGCCACCCGCATGGGCGCGTCGATCGGAGCTTCAGGGCAGAGAGGGTAAGGTCCCTGGATAGCTGCACAAGGTGCAGTAGGCGAGTCCTTTAGAAAATAAAAAATCCTACTCCTAGCTGTGAGGACAGGAAAAAGAATAAGGTGCAGGGAGAGGGAGGGGCCTTATATGGCATACCTGCAAAAGTCTATTTCCTGTCCTACCTAGAGTGAGAAGGGATTAACCCAAAGGTGCCCACTGCCAGGGTGATAGGAAAATGCTTTCCCTCAGGGGAAGGACTCTGATCAACCAGCTGGTGGCCTCAGCTGTGGCACCGGCTGATCACCGTCAGTCCGACCCCTGAATTTATCACCAAGATCCAGAGGAAGTTGCTGGACTTTGTCTGAATGGGAAAGGATTGAGTCTCTGCGGGTGTTACGTGGCTTCCTCTGGGAGAGGGCGGACAGGGAGTAGAGAGCGTGCGCTCCCAGGTGCGCACCTTCCGCTTCCAATACCTGCAGAGATAGGTGTACGCAGACCCTTCTCCGCAGTGGTGCCAGCTGGCTTTCAGCTTCCTTTGCCAGCTGCGCAATATGGGGTATGACCGGCAATTGTTTCTAATCAAGCCTGAGGGGTTTGGGAGAGACCTCTCAGTGTTGCCGGCATACTACCAGGAAACCCCCACGGCCTGGAGCATGGTCTCCATGTCTAGGAAAGGAGTGGCTGTCGGGGAGGACCTCCTGACCGAACCCCTGCTGTATAAATAGCAGGGGGTGCACAGACGGAGTCCCCCAGCATCATTCGCCGCGTTTGCCAGGCACGGATGACCAAGTCGGGGATCTCCTGGCCTACGAACGGTCGGAATGGGTGGAGCCCGAGGTGATCAAGCGCCTCATGGGCTACACCACCCCACAAAGTCCACACTGTTTGCTCCAGGAGATCAAGGACACCATGTCCCCCGACTTGTGCACCTTCCTAGAGGGGTTATTGCAGACCGGAGCGCCACCTCCACCTTCCAACCCCCTGCCTGTATGCGTTGGCCCAAAACCCCGCCAAACCCCTCAGGCTGCTCCTGTCCTCAGCCTAAGCAGGCTGGGGACCATACCCTCGGCATGCTTTCGCGGCATGCCGAGGAGGTGGCTTTACTCTCTCGTGCTCCATACAGTGCACTACTTCGCCCTCGTCGCCCACCTCAATACTATCTGCAGGCGGGTACTACCAACAAACGAGGGCGAGAGGCCCCGATGGAGGGAACTCCATTCAGAGTTAGTTCCCTGACCCACCGGGGACCTGAGCTGGAGAATCCTGCATGGTGCAATGAGCACGGGAGAGTACCTTGCCCACTTCATGGACTCCCCAGCCACATGCCCATTTATTTTAGTTGAGCCAGACTGCAGCCCCTCTTGTCATGCTTGAGGGGCCTCCTCCTGCAGTTCTGGTTGCATTTCTCCCCACACCTTTTTAGTTTTGGGCGACCAGTATACCGGAAAACTAGGGCCAGGGACCTACTAGCCAACCTGCTCCAGGCATTAGCCAAGCTTGCTATATACAAGTCGTGGAAGCAGCGTTTGTCTGGGGAGGTATACCTTATCTGCCAGGCTCTGTTCCGGGTGCTGGTGCGCTCCCGTATCCGAGCAGAGTTCACCCACGCTGTGGCCACTGGGCAGGTACCTGCGTTTACCTCCCAGTGGGCCTTAAGTGGGGTGCTTTGCTCGGAATCCCCCCCATCTGGTTTCTTTTCAATTACACCTCCTCCTTTAGTGCACTTTATTTTTAGTTACAGTGCACTAGCTTCAGTTTTATTTTCTATGTTTTAAAACCTTTTCTTTTCTGGTTGGTCTGTGAACAACCAGATGTCTTATTTCACCGATGGGCTGGCTTAGCCAATATTTAAAAATATATCTACTGTAGCTCTAACTGCATACTTAATACAACCACCAGTTGAAATCAACCAGCCACACAGATCAGGACAAGCACGCTCAGAATTTGTGCTAGGTTAGCAATCAGCCAACCACACACACTGCTGGCTCAGGCGAAAAAAACAAACAAAAAATGTTTTTCCTCTCTTTCTCCTACAGGCTTCCAATTAACACACACTGAAAATAAATTAACCCACTGCACACACTCCATATTCAGCCACCCCTCCTAGTATACACTACACTATCTTTCCTTTCCTTCTAGTTCTAACTGCACACTTATTACAACCAGCACTTGAAATCAACCAGCCCCACAGATAAGGACACGCAAGTCCATCTGGAGAGAAATATTTTTAACGAGTTCAATTTCCTATATTTTGTACACTAACCTCGTGTGGAACCATATCAAAAGCTTTTGCAAAATCTAAGTACACCACTTCATTATAAACAATTGTGGTGACCCAGCCGCTCAGCCTATTACTTGAGTAGTATATTCATATATACAGTTCAACCCCGTTATAGCGCAAACTGCTATAATGCGAATCCGCATATAACGCGGTATTAACGTGGCTCCCGGTTTTAAAATGAAAAAATATTTTATTTTTTTTGGGGACAAACACACACACACACACACACACACACACACACACACACACACTATGTAACAGCAGAATATGCCATTACTGAATATTCACACTTGTAGTATGTGCTACCATCTAGATCAAGATGTGTTCAAACTAATCACACAGATAAACAACCGGAAATAGTATAACAGTAAGGTTTGTAAATTATACTCATACCATACGTCTACTGCACGTCTTAGAGGTGAAGAGGTGTAGGTCATCGGGAAGCGCAAACCATGTAAGAACAGAAAAAATACTCTGATAGTGCAATAAAAGTGATATATGTGTGAGATAATACTCAAAAATCGATGTGCAAAATACTCACAAATATGGAGTGAGTAGTGTTCACGTAATGGTATCTTTGAATGGCAGCCCGTCAGAGGTGGTGTTCTCAGTGGAATAGTATACTCTGGTGGCCTTAGTAAATAACAAAAGAACCGGACATAGTGCAGACTGTATAGAAAATTTATAAAAGGTAAGTGTAATATATTGCACTCACATGTTTAAAAGGGGGAGAGAGGGGAGCGGAGGGGGGGAGAGAGGGGAGCGGAGGGGGGGAGAGAGGGGAGCGGAGGGGGGGGGAGAGGGGAGCGGAGGGGGGGGAGAGGGGAGCGGAGGGGGGGGGAGAGGGGAGAGGAGGGGGGGGGGAGAGGGGAGCGGAGGGGGTGGGGGAAAGGGGAGCGGATGGGGTGGGGGAAAGGGGAGCGGAGGGGGCGGGGGAAAGGGGAGCGGAGGGGGCGGGGGAAGGGGAGCGGAGGGGGCGGGGGAAGGGGAGCGGAGGGGGCGGGGGAAGGGGAGCGGAGGGGGCGGGGGAAGGGGAGCGGAGGGGGCGGGGGAAGGGGAGCGGAGGGGGCGGGGGAAAGGGGAGCGGAGGGGGTGGGGGAAAGGGGAGCGGAGGGGGTGGGGGAAAGGGGAGCGGAGGGGGTGGGGGAAAGGGGAGCGGAGGGGGTGGGGGAAAGGGGAGCGGAGGGGGTGGGGGAAAGGGGAGCGGAGGGGGTGGGGGAAAGGGGAGCGGAGGGGGTGGGGGAAAGGGGAGCGGAGGGGGTGGGGGAAAGGGGAGCGGAGGGGGTGGGGGAAAGGGGAGCGGAGGGGGTGGGGGAAAGGGGAGCGGAGGGGGTGGGGGAAAGGGGAGCGTAGGGGGTGGGGGAAAGGGTCGCGGAGGGGGTGGGAGAAAGGGGGGTGGGGGAAAGGGGAGCGGAGGGGGTGGGGGAAAGGGGAGCGGAGGGGGTGGGGGAAAGGGGAGCGGAGGGGGTGGGGGAAAGGGGAGCGGAGGGGGTGGGGGAAAGGGGAGCGGAGGGGGTGGGGGAAAGGGGAGCGGAGGGGGTGGGGGAAAGGGGAGCGGAGGGGGTGGGGGAAAGGGGAGCAGAGGGGGGGGGAAGGCGAGCGGAGTGGGGGAAGGCGAGCAGAGTGGGGGGGAAAGGGGTGGGGGGAAAGGGGTGGGGGGGAAAGGGGTGGGGGGGAAAGGGGTGGGGGGGAAAGGGGTGGGGGGGAAAGGGTAGTGGGGGGAGAAAGGGGAGTGCGGGGGGAAAGGGGAGTGGGGAGGGAGTGGGGAGTGGGGAGGGAGTGGGGGGGAAAGGGGAGTGGGGAGGGAGTGGGTTGGGAAAGGGGAGTGGGGAGGGAGTGGGGGGGGGGAGGGGAGTGGGGGGAGGGAAAGGGGAGTGGGGGGGAAAGGGGAGTGGGGGGGGAAAGGGGAGTGGGGAGGGAAAGGGGAGTGGGGGGGAAAGGGGAGTGGGGGGGGAAAGGGGAGTGGGGGGGGAAAGGGGAGTGGGGGGGAAAGGGGAGTGGGGGGGAAAGGGGAGTGGGGGGGAAAGGGGAGTGGGGGGGAAAGGGGAGTGGGGGGGGAAAGGGGAGTGGGGGGGGAAAGGGGAGTGGGGGGAAAGGGGAGTGGGGGGAAAGGGGAGTGGGGGGGGAAAGGGGAGTGGGGGTGGGGGAAAGGGGAGCGGAGGGGGTGGGGGAAAGGGGAGCGGAGGGGGTGGGGGAAAGGGGAGCGGAGGGGGTGGGGGAAAGGGGAGCGGAGGGGGTGGGGGAAAGGGGAGCAGAGGGGGTGGGGGGAAAGGGGAGCGGAGGGGGTGGGGGGAAAGGGGAGCGGAGGGGGTGGGGGGAAATGGGAGCGGAGGGTGTGTGGGGAAAGGGGAGCGGAGGGGGTGGGGGGAAAGGGGAGCAGAGGGGGTGGGGGAAAGGGGAGCAGAGGGGGTGGGGGAAAAGGGAGCGGAGGGGGTGGGAAAAGGGAGCGGAGGGGGTGGGAAAAGGGAGCGGAGGGGGTGGGAAAAGGGAGCGGAGGGGGTGGGAAAAGGGAGCGGAGGGGGTGGGAAAAGGGAGCGGAGGGGGTGGGGAAAGGGGAGCGGAGGGGGTAGGGGAAAGGGGAGCGGAGGGGGTAGGGGAAAGGGGAGCGGAGGGGGTAGGGGAACGGGGAGCGGAGGGGGTGGGGGAAAAGGGAGCAGAGGGGGGGGAAGGGAGCGGAGGGGGGGGGAAAAGGGAGGGGAAGGGGAGGGGAGCAGAGGGGGGGGAAAGGGGAGCAGAAGGGGGGGGGAAAGGGGAGCAGAGGGGTGGAAAGGGGAGCGGAGGGGGGGGGGAAAGGGGAGCAGAGGGGGGGGAAAGGGGAGCAGAGGGGGGGGGAAAGGTGAGCAGAGGGGGGGAAAGGGGAGCGGAGGGGGGGAAAGGGGAGCGGAGGGGGGGGGAAAGGAGAGCAGAGGGGGGGGGAAAGGAGAGCAGAGGCGGGGGGAAAGGTGAGCAGAGGGGGGGAAAGGGGAGCGGAGGGGGGGAAAGGGGAGCGGAGGGGGGGGGAAAGGAGAGCAGAGGGGGGGAAGGGGAGCAGAGGGGGGAAGGGGAGCAGAGGGGGGGAAAGGGGAGCAGACGGGGGGGAAAGGGGAGCAGAGGGGGGGAAAGGGGAGCAGAGGGGGGGAAAGGGGAGCAGAGGGGGGGAAAGGGGAGGGGGGTAAGGGGAGGGGGGTAAGGGGAGCGGAGGGGGGGGGGGTAAGGGGAGCGGAGGGGGGGGTAAGGGGAGCGGAGGGGGGGGGGGGTAAGGGGAGCAGAGGGGGGGGGGGTAAGGGGAGCGGAGGGGGGGTAAGGGGAGCGGAGGGGGGGTAAGGGGAGCGGAGGGGGGTAAGGGGAGCGGGGGGGGTAAGGGGAGCGGAGGGGGGGAAAGGGGAGCGGAGTGGGAGGGAAAGGGGAGCGGAGGGGGGGAGCGGAGGGGGGGGAAGGGGAGCAGAGGGGGGGGAAAGGGGAGCGGAGGGGGGGAAAGGGGAGCGGAGGGGGGGAAAGGGGAGCGGAGGGGGGGAAAGGGGAGCAGAGGGGGGGGAAGGCGAGCAGGGTGGGGGGGAAAGGGGTGGGGGGGAAAGGGGAGTGGGGGGGGAAAGGGGAGTGGGGGGGAAGGGGAGTGGGGGGGAAAGGGGAGTGGGGGGGAAAGGGGAGTGGGGGGGGAAAGGGGAGTGGGGGGTAAAGGGGAGTGGGGGGGAAAGGGGAGTGGGGGGGAAAGGGGAGTGGGGGGGAAAGGGGAGTGGGGGGGAAAGGGGAGTGGGGGGGAAAGGGGAGTGGGGATGGGAAAGGGGGGAAAGGGGGGAAAGGGGAGTGGGGGTGGGAAAGGGGAGTGGGGGTGGGAAAGGGGGGAAAGGGGAGTGGGGGTGGGAAAGGGGGGAAAGGGGAGTGGGGGTGGGAAAGGGGGGAAAGGGGAGTGGGGGTGGGAAAGGGGAGTGGGGATGGGAAAGGGGGGAAAGGGGAGTGGGGATGGGAAAGGGGGGAAAGGGGGGAAAGGGGAGTGGGGGTGGGAAAGGGGGAAAGGGGAGTGGGGGTGGGAAAGGGGAGTGGGGGTGGGGAAGGGGCGAAAGGGGAGTGGGGGTGGGGAAGGGGGGAAAGGGGAGTGGGGGTGGGAAAGGGGAGTGGGGGTGGGAAAGGGGGGAAAGGGGAGTGGGAAAGGGGGGAAAGGGGAGTGGGGGTGGGAAAGGGGGGAAAGGGGAGTGGGGTGGGAAAGGGGGAAAAGGGGAGTGGGGTGGGAAAGTGGAGTGGGGGGGAAAGGGCAGTGGGGGTGGGAAAGGGGGGAATGGGGAGTGGGAAAGGGGGGAAAGGGTAGTGGGGGTGGGAAAGGGGAGTGGGGATGGGAAAGGGGGGAAAGAGGAGAACGGGTGGGAAAGGGGGAAGGGGAGTGGGGGTGGGAAAGGGGGGAAAGGGGAGTGGGGGTGGGAAAGGGGGAAAGGGGAGTGGGGGTGGGAAAGGGGGGAAAGGGGAGTGGGGTGGGAAAGGGGGGAAAGGGGAGTGGGGGTGGGAAAGGGGGGAAAGGGGAATGGGGGTGGGAAAGGGGAGTGGGGGTGGGAAAGGGGAGTGGGGGTGGGAAAGGGGAGTGGGGTTGGGAAAGGGGGGAAAAAGGGAGTGGGGGTGGGAAAGGGGGGAAAGGGGAGTGGGGGTGGGAAAGGGGGAAAGGGGAGTGGGTGTGGGAAAGAGGAGTGGGGTAGGAAAGGGGGGAAAGGGGAGTGGGGGTGGGAAAGGGGGAAAAAGGGGAGTGGGGGTGGAAAAGGGGAGTGGGGGTGGAAAAGGGGAGTGGGGGTGGAAAAGGGGAGTGGGGGTGGAAAAGGGGAGTGGGGGTGGAAAAGGGGAGTGGGGGTGGAAAACGGGAGTGGGGGTGGAAAACGGGAGTGGGGGGGTGGAAAACGGGAGTGGGGGGGTGGAGAGCAGGGGGCATATGTATTGTCATAATTTATGTATCTGCATGCCCCCCCCCGGCGTCCGTCCCCCAGCTGGCCGCTCCCCCGTGACTCGGGGCTCGCCCCCCCCCCATTCCCCATGACTCGGGGCTCGCTCCCCCGCTCCCCGTGACTTGGGGCTCGCCCCCCCACTCCCCGTGACTCGGGGCTCGCCCCCCCCCCCCTGCTCCCCGTGACTCGGGGCTCGCCCCACCCCCGCTCCCTGTGACTCGGGGCTCGCCCCCCCCGCTCCCCGTCACTCGGGGCTCGACCCCCAAACTCCCCGTGACTCGGGGCGACCGCTTGGTCCCCCGATGTGCTGCCCGGGTGCCGGAGATGCGTACAGGCGGCGGCAGGAAGCGCCCTGTGTGTGGGGCCTGTGTGTGGGGCCTGTGTGTGGGGACCTGTGTGGGGCCCTGGCCCGAGGCGCGAGGCTGCGCGCCTGAAATAGGTGAATTACTGGGGCCATAAGTTGAGGCGGGACACGCAGTGGTGTGACTTGTGGTGTGTGTGTGTGTGTGTTGGACCTTTGGCCTGTCACTCCGCCTCAGGCCAATGAGAGGTGTACGGGGGTGGGCGGGCCGGCCAAGGGAGCCATCTCATTGGCCTGAGGCGGAGTGAGGGGTCAAAGCTCCAATGCGATTGCCACTAGGGACAGAGGACACGCAGACAGGCATACAGTGCTTTCAGAAATATATAGTAGATGTCCATATAGGACTAAAAAAGAAAACAATAAACATGTTAATAACAATAACACATGAACATATTATACAAATTGCAAATAAAATCCTCCTAGGTTCGCATTAATTCAAGCGCCAACATTTTATCTGTCCGGCTTCTTGCACTAGCAAGCATGCATTAAAGTTTTTTTTCAGTCAGTAGCATTATCTTTTCTGCTCCTTTTCTAGTATATGTATTTAATATGGGTATCTCGCTGTTTGTCAAACTCCCACTTGCCCCCATTCTACCTCCATGACCAGTTGCTATTTCCCCATCCCCATCTATTCTATCTAGTTCGTTATCTGTTTCTTGTCCCTCCCCTCTCCATCCTAGTTTAAACCGTCAACCTTTTTAATATTCTCCCCCCTACCACAGAAGATTCCTCTTCATTGAGGTGCAATCCATCCATTCCATAAAGAGTGCACCTCTCAGAAAAGGAGGCCCAGACTCTAAAAACCCAAAGCCCTCCTTCCCATACACCACTTTGTAAGCCATGCATTAACCACCCTAATCTCTGACTGTCTTCCTTGGGTAGCAATGAAAAATTGGGGAATAAACCCCAGAACTGATGCTCCTAAGTACGATCAGAAATAGAAAATAATCAATCAATATAAGATGGTAAAAGGCAATGCTGTGAAAAATAATGAGCATAAACGAGCATATAAAACCCAATGCATCTGTGGCTATGTAACCGTGTAGGTGGTGAATATAGCAGGGAGTGAGTATCTATCCCTATTGGAGAGCTTCCAGCAACGAGAACGGACTCCCCAGCTCCCGCAACCCCCAACTATCCCTGGTATACCACACTAGGGGGCCTATGCAGAGAACAGCGCTAATAGCAATCTCGCCATTTTCCGGCGAAAATCGAGCTGAAAGCAGCAGAAAAAGGCAAGTTTTAAAAAAAGCGCCATTTTTTTTTTTCCCTTGAAATTCGCCGCGCGGCTGGAGAGATCCTAATCTCTCCAGTGTTTTTTTCTGCCGTATGCAGAGAGCCAAAAAAATGGCGCGATTTTCAACATTTTTCCTCTCCACCAAGCAGCTGGCGCTCCGCGGCTGGTGGAGAAAAAAAAAAAATCGATTTTTTAACCACTAGTTTCAACAGCGCTCATAGCGCTGTTTGAAACTCTCCATATGCAGAAAGGATTGTAAATGCAGTTTTATGCCCTTTCTGCATATGGAGAAAAAAACTCTCCAATAAAGGTAAATTTTATTTCCCTCTCCAATTATAATTAGCGCTGCTCTCTGCATGAGGCCCTAGGTCTGTAGAAGCAAAAAAATAAAGATAACTCACATTAAGAAGAAGAGCAGCTGATTGCCTCTAAGCCCGTAGCGTGCTCCAGTCGGGATACGCAGTGAAGGTTAAAAAAAAAAAAAAGGAATAGAGGGCGGGCACTGTAACCTGTAGTAAGAAACTAAACGCAATCTCCAAAAAAGTGAGGTTGATACACATTGGATAAACACACAACTCTCCAAAAACCTCTGACACGTTTCGTACCACGCAGAATGTCCAATGATTGGATTACTCTGTAGGGGTGTAACTCTCTGCTGCACCTGGATTCATACAGGTTAATTAGTAGCTGGAACCTCCTATATATAGATAGCAAGGGACTATAGTCAATTACTCTTTGACAACGTACCCTGCGTGATACGAAACGCATCAGCTTTTTGGAGAGTTGTGTGTTTGTCCGATGTGAATAAACCTCACTTTTTTGGAGATTGCGTTTAGTTCCTTACTACCAGGTTAGCAGTGCCCGCCCTCAATTCTTTATTACCCTCCTTGGGTAGCACATGGCACTGGTAGTATTTCAGAAAATACTACCTTGGTGGTCCAACTTCCAATCTAACTAATGGCAGGAATTCTGCAACAACGGTTAACGTAGTTACACAGTTACATAGTAGATGCGGTTGAAAAAAGACGTACGTCCATCAAGTTCAACCTATGCTAAATTTAGACAACAGATACTATATCCTATATCTATACTTACTTATTGATCAAGAGGAAGGCAAACAAAAAACCCCAGAGTCATATCATCCAATGATATCTCATAAGGGGAAAAATAAATTCCTTCCTGACTCCAAGAATTGACATTCGGATGAATCCCTGAATCAACATCCTTCCCATGTATACTTATTTAGTACATCCCTGTATACCTTTCCTATCTAAAAAGATGCCCAACCTTTTTTTGAACAAATCTATTGTATCTGCCCTCACAATCTCCATGGGTAATTGTAACAGGGGACATATCCCTGTTCAAAAAGGTGCCACTAATCCAGCAGTGTGACAGTTAACTGCTGGTAGACAATTAACCAACACCACCTGGCAGATTACAGGTGTCAGAAAAAGACTGCTTCTGAGACAGGAAGGGAGATTCTTCCTGAGCTCACACGTGAGCTGAGCTAACCAAGGAAGCAGAAAGACAGAGAGTTCCCTAGTCCACAACTGGGCTGACCTATGGAACAAACCGATGTCTTGAGTTGCAAGCTGACAACAAGACAAAGGTGACAAGGTTCTAAACCTGGATCCTACCTTAGCACACAAGGGTGCGGACACCAGGTGAACAGAGAAGCCTTCCCCTACAGCTACCAGAGAGACAGATAAGCTTTACTTTCTAAGATTGTTGTATATCTGCACATATCAAAATATATGTTTGGGGCTGAGAAACATGCTATCTAAAGGGAGTTCTGGACTGCATATGTTTACCTGAAAATACTCCCAAGTGGAGCAGAAGCTTTGTTTAACCCCTTATTTGCATACATTTAATGATTTTCATGTGTTAAAGAAGCAGGCGCAATAAAAGCCTTATTTTAGTTCACCTTAAAACCAGTCTCTATTGCTTACCTCTGCACACGTCTCTTTCATATGGTGAAAGAAAGTGGGGAAAAAAAGAGAATATTTTTTTTTCTGCAAGTAAAGTCTGTCTATGAATCTTGGGAGTACAACTTGCATCCAAAGTGTGAAGAGTGATTGCCATAATACCCAAAGATGAGACTGAAAATTACTGAACTCAAAGAGAAAAACAAATTATTTTGCTGAAGCGGAGGGATTGCACATAGCAAGTAAATGGTGTAAAGCAAATGCCTTTGCTGAAGCAAGGTAATGGGCAGCTACACTAGCAAGCATTGTGTGAAGGAAATAGTGCCAAATCGGTCAAGGTGAAGAGTACATCTAAAAATGGGGGGGGGGGAAAGCCCCAGGGAGTTTAAAATGGCCGCCCATCTGAAGTCAAATGGACTCTGCAAAACTAGGGAAGAAAATGTGTTCCTGGTGTAAAGAACCCCATCACACGAAGCATTGTCCCTTCAGGCCTTATTCAGACGATGAGAGTGCATGCACAATATTGCTGATGTTTTAAAACTAACCAAAGGAAAGAAAAATAAAAAGGCTACAGAGATGCCTGTGAGAGCTACGACATCTACAAGCAAAATATGCCCACCTGTAGGACTACCACAATTTTGGGTTCTAGCAAAAACTGTGGCAACACTGCAATAGCGCCTCCTGAGGTCAGGAAGAAAAATACATCTGGTAGCCCCAAAATGGAGGACAAGATGCGGCGTTCCTGTAATGAACCCTACCCCATGGTAGAGTGGCCCTTCCAGTCCGATGAGGAGGAATACATCTTTTATGGGAACCCAAACCGAGTCACACCCACAAAACACCCAAGAATGGTGGGGGTGCCTGAACTCAGTACGAACCGAAAAGACCGCTCTCTATGATGACAAATATGATCGACAGGAGAAAGAGCGGGAGCAGCAGATCACCCAATATTTCTGTCAGCTAACGCAACTGCAAGAAAAGCCTGGCGTATACAATGAAGCTGCTGAAGTTTCAAATAAAGACGGAGACCCCAGTATTCCTGATGGGACGGAGTCATCCAAAACAAAAAGATGGAAAAAGAAAAGCGGTTCTTCACTTACCGTGGAAGGAACAGACACATCCGCAGATCCCGCTGAAAGAAAGGGGATTCGAGATGCCATGCAGCCTAGAGAAAATTGAGAATTCGTCCCGCGGATGACCGAATACCAGAGGGCCCAAGGCAGAAGTGGTGTACCCCAAAGAAGTGTCTGTCCGGTGCTAATAGTGAGAAACCCTCAACCAACCATACCAGGGAAGCGGAGCCAGGACCAATGAGTGGCGATCCCTTGACCAGCCCTGAAGGTGCCCTGAAAATTGCCAGGCGTGACTGATCTGCTCCGGGAACAATTGAAACTTGAGAGGGAAGATAATGCTGAGCTACAGAAAACTGTTCTCGCAATGTACTCTGAATCTGGAACAGAATTGGACGATATCAAGTCTGAGCTAGATGCTGTAAACATTACTAATGCCACCATGGTGGAAAAGCAGAGTCAATCCGATAAAATGATGGCTAAGCTAAAGCGGAAGTATGAGGAGGCACTGAAGAAGATTACAGTCTTTCAGCAAGAGGTTCACAGTCTTCGCCTAGAACTGAATGCCTCACAACAAGAGGTCAAGAGTGTATCCGGACAGAGGTGGACGTATCCCAGAAGGAGGTTCATACACGCCGCACAGCACTGGATGCCTCACACCACGAGATCGGCAGCTGCCACACAAAACTAGAAGTCTCCAAAAAGGAACTTCACAGTCTCGCTGAGGAGCTGGACAATTCTAAAAAAAAAAAACTATTGTCAATCTTAATATAGATCACAAAGTCTCTCAGAAGGAGCTTCAGGCCCTCAACCTAGAGACGGAAGTCTCACACCAGGAGACAGTCAGTCTCCAAGCAGAGGTGCGAAAATGGAAGGCGAACTACAAGGAGGCCCTGAATATTACAGAGACTAAAAAAAAGAAAATTCTGAGTTGACAGACCACGTCATTGGAAAGAATGAAAAGCTCCATGAGTTGAAAAATATAAAGACATTTCTGGAAGGTGAAAAGTTGAAGCAGAGCACCGACTGCAGAACCAACTACAAGGTCTGCATACACATCTCCAGAATACGGAGGAGAAGCAGCAGATTGGGAAAAACATAACATCTGGAAGGAGGGTGAGCTTGGTGCGAATCTTGTCCTCTATCGCCGCTACATAGATGATATTATTTTTGTTTGGAGAGGGGGTGAAGACACTCTGTTAAAATTTATTGACAATATGAATGTCAATACTTACAACTTAAAATTCACGAGTGAATGGAGTCACCAACAAATTAATTTCTTAGATTTGAATATATATATTGAAAATGGAGCAATAAAAACAAAGACATATTTCAAAGAGATAGACCAAAACAATTTTATTAGAAGAGACAGCTGCCATTTACCAAGATGGATGGACAATGTCCCATCCAGTCAATTTACCAGAATCAGAAGAAACTGTACAGACATTGAACAATACCATACTCAATCAGAAAAAATAAAGGACAGATTTCTGGAGAAACAATATTCTGAGGAGAAAATAGAATTAGCTAGGAAGAAGGCTGAGAGAGTTCATAGAGGCGATTTACTGATACCCAAACAAAAAGACACAGCTAGAAACAACAAATTTGACTATGCATTCCTGACAGGATATAGTAGAGATGCCGGGGAAGTGAGAAAGATTATTACAAAACACTGGGAGATTCTCAAAAATTATCCCATTTTGGGCCCTAACATTCCAGAGAAGCCCAATGTAATCTTCACCAAAGCAAGCAACCTTAAGAACAAACTAGCCCCCAGTGCACTCAGGGACAACAAATCTAAGGATAATGTATGAACAAGAAAGGTTTTCATGGCTGTTCCACCTGTAGGGCATGCCGGTTTAAATCATCTGAACATACCAAATTCCATTCTAATGTCACGGGTGAAGTGTTTAATATTAACACCTCTATGACTTGCAGAACAGATCATGTAGTTTACATGATAGAATGTTCATGCAAGCTACAATATATTGGCAAAACAATCAGGCCTATAAGAACTAGAATCATAGAGCACCTTAGTGGCATTAGAAGGAAATTAACCAACCACAGTATCCCCAATCATTTCACTGAATTTCATGGTGGGGAACCGACATGCTTAACCTTTAAAGCCATTGAATATGTATTACCCCATTGGAGGGGAGGTGATAGGGGTTCAGAACTTCTGAAACGGGAAACCTTTTGGATTCACCGTCTCAAAACACTAGCCCCTAGAGGATTAAACGCTGAGATAGACATCACCCCTTTTTTGAATTAAATATCAATATGTATATCAGTTTCTGTAGGAGTTAAGTCTCGCCTCTGCTCTCTTGTTGCTCTCACCTGCTTTTCGTTTCAGATCTACCTCCAAGAATGGCTTTCTGTCTCGGATACCTTTATGTAAAAATATGTCTTTGCATATTAGCTATGTCCATTGATATTCACTTTACATGCACCATTTACTGTAAATGATATGTCACTATAGTCTTTTGCTCATTAGATCACCCTCACGCCATCTTCTTGATCACTGCAGTACATATATTTTTTTCTGTGTGTGATCAGGAATTATAGTACCATTATTCCCACCCTTAATATTATGGGTCAAGCACCCTGTAATGTGTCACAGAGTGTCCTCAAAAATTGTTGCCTTCAATTTTTTGCCTTTTTTGATGAACCATGACACCTTTTGAATTAAAGCCTCATTAGTCTCCTTTTGACCTGTGACTAAAAATCTAACACAGATAAGATGTTATGCCACCACTCTTGTTAAATCACATACAGAGTTTCTTAATGTATTAACTTGTCAATAATTCCCTTTAAATTATAGGGTCATTATTAGCATCTATTGTAATATATATCCCTATTTTCTCCTCGATCTGTATTATGGTTATACCTAATGTGTATTTGCTATACACACCTCAACATCTACTGTCATATATTAGGAATATGAGCATTTGCCAGGTGACATATCATAAAACCCATTAAGGGCTGAATTGTTGTTGATACCTATTAGAATTTGTTAAACACAATACATGATATGAATAGAATATAATTCCCCAAGTCCTATTGCCACCTATGTACCCAGGTTCTTTGGATTAACACTGATTCCAACACCTACTCCCTTGTGCAATCTAGACTAATTGATTGATTTTTTTAATAAATTGAGTCGTTTTTTTAATTGAACAACATGTATAAATAGCCACCATTAGAACACACAATACACTCCTGACGAAGCCGAGAAACAGTTTGGTAGCTGGGCGAAACGCATAGAGTTTACTTGCGGACCAATTTTGGTCTTGGAGAGGATCTGTAGAAACCAGCTCTGAATGCAGTGACGTCACACCTTACAGACGGGCGCGCAGAAGGAAGCTCCGGTACAGGACACAGAGCCGCGGAAGCCAGCAGACTGACCTGAAGGAGGCGGTGAGCTGTTTCGGGACATCCTCCATTCACATTATGTGATACATGCTTTTTATCTTTGTGCAAATTGTAAGTGCGCATTTTTATTGTGTTTTCTATATATAAACATTTTCATACTGATCGCACTATGTAGTCTTTCCCTCTCTCTATACACATACCGCTGACGGAGTATCGCCAGGGGGGCACAGCTCACAGACATCTTCAAGGGTGGCAACCCAATTTGCCAACTGCTTTGAATATACCTTGCTCCTGTGAGTAGAATAGCCATACGAGCCAAGACACTGCTGAAATACTCATTTAATCACATAACGTCTGCACTTATATGTATATTTTGTTCTCTTATCTTCCCTTATGCTCCCCCTGGATGTTTTGAGCAATTGAAAAATATAAAGACATTTCTGGAAGGTGAAAAGTTGAAGCAGAGCACCGACTGCAGAACCAACTACAAGGTCTGCATACACATCTCCAGAATACGGAGGAGAAGCAGCAAACTCTGCAGGAAGAAAATCTGCAGGCTGCTAAAGAGGTACAAGCGTTGCAGGGACGTCTGAATACCCAGTGTGTCCCCACAGAGCACTATGAGGAGCTAAAGGCCACGCTGCATGTCACCAGAGCCTCGCTGAAGGCGGAGCTTAGAGATCAGGTGACTCTGTATGAGCGGGAGAAGGCCCAGAAACTGGAACAAGAGCTGGAGAGAGAGTCTGTTCCATCCCCTTGAGTCAGTACACCAAGGAGAAAACAGACACAGCGGCAACTTTGACGACAAAAATTACAGAGCTCCAGAATATGAAGGAGACACTGATACAAACTCAGAGAAAGCAAAGTGCGCAGATAAATTGCCTCAGAAGAGACTTGCAAGATGCACTCAAAAAGCAGGAATCTCTCACGGATGAGATTACAGTACTACAAGGACAAGTATTGACCCGGACCAAGCGTCAGTGTGCCACAGCCACGAAAACCCAAAGAACCCAAATCATGTGCTGATCCCCTGAGTACAGGATTATCCAATGAACTTTTGGCACCAGGTTTTTCTTTGTTTTTACTTTTTCGGTTAGTACTGACAGTATTACTAGGCAGCTATATATATATATATATATATATATATATATATATATATATATATATATATATATATATATATATAAAGGCTGCCTAGTAATACTGTCAGTACTAACCGAAAAAGTAAAAACAAAGAAAAACCTGGTGCCAAAAGTTCATTGGATAATCCTGTACTCAGGGGATCAGCACACTTGCTTGACAGGCCATGTAGGGGAAAAAACACAAACAGACACAGATCATAGTGCAACACTGTAGGGTTAAAACAGGTCTACAGTAATACACACACTGCACATATAACATAGAGACTCCTAGTGACTATAAAAACTATTAAATAAAAAGAACTATGCCATAAAATGGTATGGACAAATGAGAACACCGCTGGTCATCCAGATGGGAAAAATCAGAGCCCTACTTACAAGCAGCAAGGCAAATACAGGCAATGCAACAAAGAGTCCTCCGGGTGCTGCTGATGTCTTTGCAGGTAGCCCCTGAGGAAGTGGAGTAACATCCACGAAACGCGTAGGGCAGGTGACAGTCACTTTGAGCTTGGTATTGGACTTTTTGGGACACTTGGTCACATTTGAGCCCCATTGCAGCCGTTAGTTCTTGGCATACAGGACGCTTGTACTGTACCTTTAAGGGCACGGGCACTCTCTGAGACAGCCTGTGTAACCGGAGGAGGAAGTGAGGAGAGCAGCCTCACGTGGAGTAGAGCTGTGAGCCCCACGAGCAGGCCTCCGACACTGCCACTGTTCCTGTTAACCCCTGGAGGGAGAGTCAGCACAAGAGTCGCAGTGCAGCAGGAATCATATCTCTGCAAAGACATCAGCAGCACCCGAAGGACTCTTTGTTGCATTGCCTGTATTTGCCTTGCTGCTTGTAAGTAGGGCTCTGATTTTTCCCATCTGGATGACCAGCAGTGTTCTCATTTGTCCATACCATTTTATGGCATAGTTCTTTTTATTTAATAAATAGTTTTTATAGTCACTAGGAGTCTCTATGTTATATGTGCAGTGTGTGTATTAGTGTAGACCTGTTTTAACCCTACAGTGTTGCACTATGATCTGTGTCTGTTTGTGTTTTTTCGCCTACATGGCCTGTCAAGCAAGTGTGCTGATCCCCTGAGGAGTACAGGATTATCCAATGAACTTTTGGCGCCAGGTTTTTCTTTGGTAACCAATAAAGGCTTTTATATTTTTTGCACAGTCCAGTCTTCTTGCCATTTTTTGTCCAAGCAGTGCCCGCTGATTACTTTCCTATGGAGAGGATATCCTGCTATCTGCACATATCAAAATATATGTTTGGGGCTGGGAAACATGCCATCTAAAGGGACTTCTGGACTGCATATGTTTACCTAGAAATACTCCCAAGTGGAGCAGAAGCTTTGTTTAACCCCTTATTTGCATACGTTTGATGATTTTCATGTGTAAAAGAAGCAGGCACAATAAAAGCTTTATTTTAGTTCACCTTAAAAACAAGTCTCTATTGCTTACCTCTGCACACGTCTCATACAGTAATGAATTCCACATTTTAATTGCCCTTACTATAAATAACCCTTTCCTTTGTTGCTGGTGAAATCTCCTTTCCTCCAACCTTAAGGGATGGCCTGAGTCCTTTGTACTGCCCGTGGTATGAACAGTTCTTTTGAAAGCTCCTTGTATTGTCCCCGAATATATTTGGTGGCTCTTCTCTGCACTCTCTCTAGTTCCATAATGTATTTTCTTAGGATTGGTGCCCAAAATTGTACTCCATATTCAAGATGTGGTCTTACTAATGCTTTGTAAAGGGGCATAATTATGTTTACTTCCCTTCCATCTAACATGACTTATTTCCTCGTTGATGTAGTCATATTCAGGTTATTAAAGCTTTTACTAGCAGTTAATGCATGTGATACTTGACCAATCGGTAGGGCTGCCACCTACCTGGATTTCAATTTTCTCTCTAGCTTTGGGCAAGTGGGCAGCAATAAACCAGTCTCCAGGTGTGGGGTCCGTTATATTCACGAAGGTGTTATTTTGCAGGGAACTTGTGAATGTCACCGTCTTGTTAAAAGATGAGCGGACACTTGTATTAGTGGAAAAACTAGAGTCCAGAGGGTTAATCACCGGTGGGGCTCCATAACGAAAATGTCTGGGAAATAGAAGACACACAAAAGGGGATACGATGAAGCATTAATGGAGCAGCTCCTCCAACACATTTTTTTTTTTTTTTTTTTTTTTTAAGCACCCATTTTTCCTTTACAGTATGGAAACTGGAAGTTCCCCTGAGCCGAACATCGCTATCTTCAGCTCCTGGGACCCCCTGGTTCCTGAGATACTTACTTGTACCAGTGAAGTTACCTGGTTTAAATCTTACTCAGGGATGATAAAATAACTGCCAAATCTTGGGCAGCAACACCATCGGTTGTGGCTTCCTATTGGATGTTAATTTAAAACCCCTTTAAAACCAGGAACACCGGTAACTTCACCAGTATGCATCGTGGGAACAAAGGGGTCCCTGCAGCCAGAAATAGTGCAGTTAAACTTTGAGGACACCCCAGTTTCAATTCTGTAAAAAGAAAAGAAAAAAAAAACAAGAGGTTGGTTAGGGTACTACTTTAAAATGCAAAAAATAAATCCTGTAATAAACATTTTTGTTAGTATGGGTAGGTCGTCTCTCCTGTTGTGGGACTGCCTCTCTCCTGCACTGTCCCACGCCAGGCTCTCCTGACTGTGTGCGTCAGAAGAGCTTACCACCAACCTCAGAGAGCCCGGCATGGGACAGTGCAGGAGAGAAGTAGACCAGCAGCTGAGGATGCCCGGTCCAACCAGCCATTTACCCACCCCCCTCCCCCCCCCCCCCCAAAAAAAAAAGTTACAAAAAAATGATCATAAAGGGGAAATAAAATGGAATAGCAGAGGGGGACAAAATTAAATGGCAAATTCCAAAAATCGCAAAAAAGAGAAAAATATCTAACTATCCAGGACTATGCATAGTGCAATATGTAAATTATATGATGAGAAGGGATTATTCCCACTCACATAGTGTGGAATTAATTAAGCATGTTCATTGTGTGTAGGAGAAACTTGTGATATTCAATGTGTCAAATGAAGATCTCCCATATGTATAAAGAAAAGAAAAAGAGCAAAAATAGTATGACTACGTTTATCTACATGTAACTCTCTTTCCTGCTAGCATAGAAAGGCTACTAATGCTGTATATACCTGCTGGCTCAGCGAGATCTGAGACACCGCTAACAGGGAGCACGGGGCAACAATAAGTAATCTGACAGTGCCTCCACTCGCCCAGGATCCCCAATTAGTGAGATGCCCCTGGACAAGAATAACAATGACAATCCACAACTCTAACATTTTACTATATGGAGCATAGATATACGTAAGTAGATATGGATATAACAATGAACAGCATATGCATATAGAATGTATTGATAACCTTGCAGTAATATAATGCACACACAATATATGATTGTCCTTGACTAGGTAACCTTTGTACCAGTGGCTCTGGCCACGCTCCACCCGGGAGTAGTGTCCCTTTTTCACCTCCGCGTGCACCCCGCTCCGTGTCCAATGTACTGGACCAGTCCGTTGGTCACTTTACCCTTGGTGTCCCCAAGAACCTCACGCCCAAGGCAGGATCAGCGCCTGTAGGTACCAGTGTTGGTGCACTTATTATAATACCTTCCGGGCGCTCCAGCACCTGGTAACTGTACTTTAAAAAGGATCCGCCGATCCAGCGTTTTATCTCTCAGTTGATTCCTCACTCACAGGGAATCTCTCACGAGTCTTTACTTGCGTCCAGTAGCCTGATCCCAAACTACCGATCAACAGGCAGCGCAGGAAGATACTGTGTCCCTGTCTGCTACTTATCAGTAAAGGTTATGATGTCCCTATCTAGGGCTGTTCCCTGCAGTACCACAATCTGGTGGTGACTCAGGGCCTGCACTGGGGCCTAGGGGGGATTCCTAGCCTATGCAGTGGGTCACTGACCCCCTGCAATACACACCTCCTCTCCCCTTGCTCACCCAGGACACAGTAGGTAGCATGGTCTCTACACACACACTTCCCTTTCCTGCCTGCCAGCAGTCCTCTGCTCCTATTCATTCCCTGGCATCATGTGGCCCTGCTGAGGCTCATGGGAATTGTAGTCCCAACTAAGAGCCTCTTCTCTATTGGCCAGCCATTTGCGCGCTTGTACTGCGCCTGTGCGACCTACCAGGAGCTTCCAGCCGCACATCTGCACTGCGCATGCGCAACGACACAAACATGGCGGTGCCCTGTACTAGCCGGACCGCCGCGGAGCCTCCGGAGTACAGGAGCGCTCCCTGCTTGGCACCCACCTTCCAGAATTGCCGGCGGGTCTGCCGCTTGACTCTGGCGGCACCCGCGATCACCCACGCAGCGGAGGTAACGAGGGGGGGGGGGCCATGGGAACCCCATTACATACAATATAGTGATATAAAAAGGGTAGAAACACACTCACAAAATCCATTAAAAAAATTGCACTTTTAGACCACAGTGGGTCAAACAAAATGAAGCAGTGGTACTCTGGGGAAAAGTCAACTTTTCGCTCACAAAGCAACACAATCTTGCTTCTGTGCTGTGATTTCACGGCTGTGGGAAGGTTAGATCTCCTTTAAGTGTCTAGAGTACACAGATGTCTTCAACACTTCACCCTATGCGTTTCACTCTTGTTGAGCTCTCAGGAGTTCTGACAAGTGTGGTACCGAGAACAGGTAGAAAAAGGACGAGCACTGCCAACAACAACAGGAGGCTCACATTTGAAGAAAAAAAAAAATAGAAAATATTTAAGGATCATAACAGACCCCCTAGATACAGTAGGAATAACGCACCAACGTGTTTCAGGCTGTATGCCCTTTATCAAGGTGTAATTTTAATACAATAAAAAAGGAATTTAAATACACAGCTGCTTGCGTGCCAGCGGGTGACGTCACGCGTTGCCATCCAATAGGATCGGTTATTCTCCGTAACAAAAGCTTATATCCATCCTAATTGGATGCATTGGAACTTAAACAAAAATAACTTTAATAGGTGACTGACATGAAGAAGCTTGAGCATTGCTCGACGAGAGCGCGATGTCCCCTGCCGATTCCCATAGAGAATAGTACACTTGGGTGCACTCTCACAAGCAACTGAACCAGTCCGCTTAACACACAGTAAACTTAAATGGGAACATAACCACTAAATGTCAAAGAAAAGTTCAAAACAGAAAGTGAAAACAAAAAGGCATCAAAACTGGGTCATGTTTGCAGAATGGGGGATTTTAATTATCCAAACAGACTGGGGCAATGAGATTAGCGTTACAACAAAAGGAAACAGGTTTTTGGGGGTGCTTAAAGATAATTACATGACCCAAATTATTGAGGAACTAAGCAGGAGAGGGGCAATACTGGATTTGGTCATATCAAACAATGTAGAAGTAATAACAAATATTCAAGTCCTGGAACATTTGGGTAACAGTGATCATAACATGGTCTCATTTGAAATAAATTATCAAAAAATAGATTTCTTGGGTTCAAAGACCTTAAACTTTAGAAAGGCAGATTTTAATAAACGGAGGTCTAATCTAGTAGTAATACAATTGGATGATGTTTTTGCAGGGAAAATGTAGAAGATAAATGGGCAGTCTTTAAAACACTGTTAGAAAAGCACACTTATCAGCGTATACCCTTGGGTAATAAGTATAAAAGAAATAAGTCAAAACCAATGTTGCTAAATAAACAGGTAGGAGAGGAAATGGACAAGAAGAGAAAGGCGTTTAGATTCTTTAAGTCAGAAGGGACAGAGACATCATATCAGAATTATAAGGAATGTAACAAAAATTGCAAAAAGGCAATCAAATTAGCAAAAATGGATAATGAAAAAAGGATTGCAATAGAAAGTAAGGTCAACCCTAAAAAGTTCTTTAAATACCTTAATAACAAAAAAATGAGAAAAGAAAATATAGGACCCTTTCAGTGTGAGATGGGTAGGCAGATTATTATTGGAGATAAGGAAAAAGCAGAGGTATTAAACAAATTCTTTGCCTCTGTGTTTACCAGGGAAGAATCAAGTTCAATAGTAGTGCCGCAAAAGGAAACCACAACCTCCATATTAATGAACAATTGGTTAACTGCGGAAGAAATTCATAAGCGACTTGAAAAAATTAAAGTAAATAAGGCACCTGGCCCACGATGGCATACATCCAAGAGTTCTCAAGGAGTTAAGCTCAGTAATAGTCAAAAAACCATAATATATATTCAAGGACTCCATTTCCACAGGCTCAGTACCACAAGATTGGCGTAAAGCAGATGTGGTGCCTATATTTAAAAAGGGAGCTAGATCACAACTAGACCTGTAAAAACTTGAAGGTTTAATACGGGATAATATTCAGGAATACCTAATGGAAAACAAAATTATTAGTAATAGTCAGCATGGATTTATGAAGGATAGATCTTGCCAAACTAACCTTATTTGTTTCTTTGAGGAGGTAAGTATGAATTTAGACCAGGGTAATGCAGTTGATGTGGTCTACTTAGATTTTGAAAAGGCTTTTGATACGGTTTCACAGAAGAGGTTGGAGTACAAAATAAAGAAAATTGGACTCAGTAATAATATATGCACCTGGATTGAAAACTGGTTAAAGGACAGACAACAGAGGGTTGTCATAAATGGAACTTTTTCAGGTTGGGCTAAAGTCGTGAGTGGAGTACCTCAGGAATCGGTACTGGGACACCTGCTTTTTAACTTGTTTATTAATGACCTTAAGGTTGGCATTGAGAGCAAAGTCTCCATCTTTGCTGATGATACTAAATTGTATAAGGTAATAGAATCAGAGCAGGATGTCATTTCTCTTCAGAAGGACTTGGAGAGACTGGAAACGTAGGCAGGTAGATGGCAGATGAGGTTTAATACAGATAAATGTAAGGTTATGCATTTGGGATGCAAGAATAAAAAGGCGACTTACAAATTAAATGGAGATACCTTATTTCCTCAATTCTAAGACGCACATTTTGTTCGATTTTCACATGTCTGAAATCGGGGTGCGTCTTAGAATCGATGTATTAAAAAAAGTGTCTACAGTACTAACCCCTCTTTTCACTTAACATGTTCCAGGAGAGGTCCCATGTCAGCGGATGACGAAGTGTGCGGCGGCGGCAGGAGAAGTCCCACGTCTGCAGATGGTTGAAGATGGACAGCAGACAGGAGTGCGGTGGCGGAGGCAGGACAGGTCCCAAGTCTGCAGGTGAATGAAGATAAGAAGACAGCGGGCATGCGGTGGTGTAGGCGACTAATAGATCATAATAGCAAGAGCAGAGCGACATAGGGGAACGGTTTGGGAGGTGCACACTGTAACACCAGAAGTTGACTGGTGTCTGACTTCCGGTTACAGTGTGAACCTCCCAAGCCGTTCCCCTATGCCGCTCTGCTCATGCTCAGCTCTCCTGCTACTATGATCTCCTGCCGTCGCACCTCACCGCACGCCCGCTGTCTTCTTATCCTCATTTACCTGCAGACTTTGGACCTGTCCTGCTGCCGCACACCCACCTGCTGTCCATCTTCAACTATTTGCAGACGTGGGACCACTCCTGCCGCCGCCGCTCGCTTCATCCTCCACTGACATGGGACCTCTCCTGAAACATGGTAAGTGAAAAAGTAATTTTCCTCGATTGCAAGATCCAAATCGATGGTGCGTCTTACAATCGAGGAAATACAGTATATTGGGGGAATCCTTGATGGAGAAGGATTTACTGCTGCGGCCAAGTTTATTCGAGCATTTGCCCGTTCTTGGCCGCAGCAGTAGCCTGGCGCGCGCCCGAGAGTGACGGGCGCGCGCCGAAGCAGCGGAAGAGCGCCCTCCGATCGGGGCGCTCTCCCTACCGCTGCCGGGTCTGCCGGGTCCCCCGGTACCCCCTGCCGCTGTCCCGCGATCGCGGGACACCAGGGCTCCCTCGGGGAGCCCCTGGACGCGCGTGCAGGGGGCGCACGCTCCCGAAGACGAGGGGCGGCCACTAGCAAGCCGGGAAATCTCCCGGCTTGCGGTACCGGCCACACTCGAATAAAGTGTGTCGGTACTGTAGGAGTGCTTGTAGACTGCAAGCTTGGCAATAGTGCCCAATGTCATGCAGTAGCTGCAAAGGCTGCAAAGGCAAACAAGAACTTGCATCAAACGGGCAATGGATGGAAGTAAAGTAAACATAATTATGCCCCTTTACAAAGCACTAGTAAGACCACACCTTGAATATGGAGTACAATTTTGGGCACCAATCCTAAGAAAAGACATTATGGAACTAGAGAGAGTGCAGAGAAGAGCCACCAAATAAATAAAGGGGATGGACATTCTAACTTATGAGGAGAGGCTAGCTAAATTAGATTTATTTACATTAGAAAAGAGGCGTCTAAGAGGGGATATGATAACTATATACAAATATATTCGGGGACAATACAAGGAGCTTTCAAAAGAACTATTCATCCCACGGGCAGTACTAAGGACTTGGGGGCCATCCCTTAAGGGTGGAGGAAAGGAAATTTCACCAGCAACAAAGGAAAGGGTTCTTTACAGTAAGGGCAGTTAAAATGTGGAATTCATTACCCATGGAGACTGTGATGGCAGATACAATAGATTTGTTCAAAAAAAGGTTGGACATCTTTTTAGATGGGAAAGGTATACAGGGATATACCAAATAAGCAGTGTTCGACAAACCTATACATTTGCACGCCCCGGGCGAGTGGATTTAACATCGTGGCGAGCTCCTATTGGCCCAAGCAGCACACGTGTGGTGCTAGGTGGCGAGTAGATTTTTTTTGTTCGGCGAGTAGATTTTTTGGTGATTTGTCGACCACTGCAAATAAGTATACATGGGAAGGATGTTCATCCAGGGATTTATCTGATTGCCAATTCTTGGAGTCAGGAAGGAATTAATTTTTTCCCCTTAATGGGGTTTTTTATTTGCCTTCCTCTGGATCAATAAGTAAGTATAGATATAGGATAAAGTATCTGTTGTCTAAATTTAGCATAGGTTGAACTTGATGGACCTACGTCTTTTTTCAACCTCATCTACTATGTAACAGTTTGGTAAAGCTGATTAACCGAGATGCCTGTTTTACCTTACTAAATGTGAGTGCATTACCATTTTTATCTATATCGAATACATACAGAATTACACTATTGTGTTCTTTTTCTTTTATACTGACAGATCGTAGTGTTATTTGGCATGATATGATTCCTTATGTCCGTGTTTTTTTTTTCTTGTGGAGAGTATCCAGATACATCATAAGGTCATAGATAAAGTTCACAATATTAAACCAGATCAAACTGTAGATGGTAGCTGAGGCCACGAACTGGGGAGGGGGAAGGGTAGCGGGGAAGGGGGAACGGGAAGAGAAGGGATCTGATATGTGGGGGCGCGATTAGCATAGGCAAATCGCAGTGTCATAGGGCTCAACGCAGTTCCTTATGTCTGAGTGTAGGTGGAGAGTATCCCAACACATCATAGGGTCCTACTTAGAGTTAGCAATATCAAGCGTTAAGCCAGAACAAGCTGTGGATGGTAGTTGAGGTCACGAATCTGGGAGGGGAGAGGGAGAGGGGAACGGGGGGGAGAGAGGGGAACGGGGGGGGGAGAGGGAAATGGGGGGGGGGTTAGACATGTGGGGATGCATTTAGCGTAGGTAGGATCATTTGTGCCTAAATGGTGCTGGCATACATTTCAACGGTATGGATAATAATGACAATATTAAACATACTGACAGGTCGTAGCTTAATTTGGCGTGACACAATTCCTTATGTCTGGTTTGGTTTTTTGTATTGTATTGTGCAGAGTATCCAAGTACATCATAAGGTCATAGATAAAGTTAACAATTTTAAACATTAAACCAGAGCAAGTTGTAGATGGTAGGTGAGGCCACGAACTTGGGGGGGGGGGGGAGAAGGGGAGCGAAAAGGAGAGGTGGGGGAGGGACAGGGGTAAACAGGGACGGAGTTGGGGGAAAGAGAAGAGGGGAAAGGGGAGGGGGAAAGGGGGGGAGGGGTTGGGGAACGGGAAGAGAAGGGGGGTCAGATATGTGGGGGTGCGATTGGCGTAAGCATGATCACTTATGTCTAAATGATGTTTGCATACATTTCAGAGGCATGTAAAACAGTAGCAATGGTAAGCATAATGACAGATCACAGCGTCATTTGGCTCGACACAGTTCCTTGAATCTAGGTGGAGAGTTTCCAAACATATCATAAAGTCAAAGATAGAGTTAGCGATATCAGACATTAAACCAGAGTCAGCTGTGGATGATAGCTGAGATCACGGACTTAGGAAGGGGGAGGGTAAGGCGAGCACCGAGTGGGAATGGGTGTGGGTCAGGGGGGGGGAGGGAGGGGGGTATTTTCCATGGGGAGAGCTCCTCTCCAACACCACCATTCCCGCTTGCCGTCAATTTAAAAGGGAAGCCCCAGCGATATTTCACTCCCCTTTCGCGTAGAAAGGAAGTTAGGGGTTTCATCTCCCGTCTTCGGTTGATGGTAATTTTTGACAAATCGTTAAACAGCTGGAGGGGCTCGTCTCGGAAAGTCAGGGTATCCTTCCCCCGGTAGGCCGCGATGATTTTTCTTTTGTGGAATAACTCTGTAGCCTGACTATTACGTCACGCCGGCGGTTGGGGTCTTCTGAGCGGGGGCCTAGGGCACGATGGGCCCTGTCGATCTCCATATCCCGTTCCTTTATGGTGTCACAGATCGAGGTGAACAACTATCAGGTAGGGCCGGAGCTGACCAGACAGAACCTCTTCGAGGACGTTTCGGGAAATTTCTTCCTCTGCTTCAGTTTGGCGCATAAGGGCCTCATCCAGTCTGCCTTCCAATCCCTCCGTCCTCTCTGCCAGGCCCGAGATCTCAATCTTGAGTGCAGAGACTGCCGATTTAAGGTCAGCCTGGAGGGATGCATGTATTTTTGTATGCATAGTTGCTAGGAGGTCCTCGAGGTATGATCTTGTTACAGGTTCCTCTGTAGCGGGAGCTTCTCTAGCCCGAGCGCCTCTGCCCTGTGTGGTATGAGGGCCGCGTGTTCCGACGCCATCTTGAAATTCAGTCCTCAGGGCTTTTTTGCGAGGGCGAGAATTATTTAGTAACCGCTTGGTTTGCGGGCTTCTTACTTTGTTTGGACATTGTTTGGACATTTCATAAGTGTTGTTCAGATCAAGTGTCCTAAAAGAGTTGGGAAGTATTAGGTGGAAGAGCGTCGATTTTTGTTATTATGAGCTCCTCTCCTACACCACCATGCCCGCTGACGTCACCGGAAACCCCCCCAATAACTCTTAATTTTAAATGACATGAACTCAGTAGTTCATGAAGACCTTATTAATCAAATATGGAAGCAGTTGCAAATCCAAATTATCCTTAGAACCTGTACTAAATAAGGTTCCAGTAATAAACATTTTTCCTATCTTTTTTCTTCTTTCAAGATGGTTCACGTGGTAGAAACTTTTTCTAACTAAACTAGCCTAGGAGATTCCTTCAAGAATCTCTCCATAATTTCCAGATTTTTCTTTTCCAGAATTAAATAAACATTAGTATTAGGGAACAGAGGGAGGGTCACTGGATCACAAGAAATGTCCCAGGTCCTAATCCGTGTTAAGACCCGACGGGACCTGGGTTTTCAAAATGAAAATTTTACATAAGTTTACAGTTTACAAAATAGATTTTTTTTTTTTTTTTTTTTATAACTTGAAATTTTTATTGGTGTAAAGTACAGGAACAGTTGATATCACAGCAGGTACATATGCAAATAAAATGAATTATAAATGCGAATTAATTTAAATAATAAAAGAATGACAGTACATTGCGTTATGAATGGTAACAAGACAACACAAGACAGGACTAGACTAACCGAGACATCACCCGGCCCGCGATAGATCGGCTACTTTCATATTCATAGCTTGAGTATAGCATGCTGCCGGGTTAGGGGTGGGAATGACAAGGGGGGGAGAGGGTATTGGGGTGGGATGGGTGGGCCTGCTTTTAGGTGTGGGAGGGAAACTCCAAAAGTTACAGTTGTAGTTGGGGCTTCTAGACCACATCCTGGGTAGGTAAATTTCAGATTCCTTTCTGCCTGGGACTTCTCATGTCCTATTGTTCATGTTAACAGTGAGCTTTGTGTAGGGATGATGTTGGAACGATGTTGGAACAGCCAAAGGAGAATGCATCTAGAGCTATCAATGCCATATTGTGGCACGCTCCACCCCGGGGATGTCTGTTTGGGCCAGCCAGGGTATCCAGATCTTCAGATAATTGTTGCCAGTGTCATTGACCAAGCTTGTTAATTTCTCCATATGGCAGACATGCCAAATCCTGTTCCGAATCTTGGGGATGGAGGGGATCTCATTAAGTTTCCATACTGCTGCGATCTCGCACCGGGTCGCTAGGGCAAAGTGCCCGATTAATTTATTATTTGCTTTTGAGAGCCCTTCTAGTGGTCTGTTCAGGAGGAACAGCCACGGGTCGAGGGGAATCGAGAGGCCCAAGATCCTGAGTCCAATTTCGAATTTCTTCCCATAGGGGGGCGATCCGGGGGCAAGACCACAGCATATGTAACAGGTCAGCCGACTCTCCGCACTGTCGAGGGCACAGCGGGGAGAGTCCTGGCACATACCTTGATAATTTTAATGGGGTGTGGTACCATCTCATTAGGACTTTTTATGCATTCTCATTTAGTGTGGTTCAGATTGAGCTTTTGGCCGCCGGTAGATAGATATCGCACCAGTCCTCATCTTCTAGGGATTCCCCAAGGTCAGATTCCCACTGAGATCTGTATCTCGGGTGTCCCTGTCCGTGGACAGCAGAACCCACCACTTCTCCGTATAACTGCGATGTGAGTCCCGAAGTGTCTGATTCTGCCAGACAGAGCTTTTCAAAATTGGTCAGCACTGGATAAGGGGCTAGTTTATTATAAAATGCTCGGACTTGGAGGTACTTAAAAAATTCAGAATGGGGGATATGCTTTTCAGATCTGATTTGCTCAAATGATTTAATTTTGTTGCCACTGCCCTCCAAGTCTCTAAGGCGCGTAAAGCCGGCCGTTTTCCAACTAGAGGTACTACTGCACTGCAGACCGGGAGCGAAGTCGGGGTTCCCCCAAAGGGGGGAAATCAGGGAGTTTTTGGTGGTGAGGGAGTGATTGTGCTTTGACGTGGTCCATATTTACAGCGAGTTGGTCACAGAGGAAAGCGGCATGGCAGCACCTGTATGTGCTTTTTTGGGGAGCCAGATCAAGGATTGCAGCTCTATCGCGGCACAGCTTGCCCTTTCTATTTCCACCCATCTTTTCAATGCAGGGTTGGAATGCCATTGGACAATTTGGCTTAATTGCGCCGCTTTATAGTAGGACCACAGACAAGGTACCGCTAAGCCCCCTACTCTGGAGGGTCTTTTCATGGTCAATTTGTTTACTCTCGGTTTTTTACCGCCCCATATAAATTTGGAGATATCAGACTGAAGCGTGAGTAGGTCTTTCAGTCTCAGTGGCAGCGGTAGTGTTTGGAATAGGTATAGGAAACGGGGAAGAAGATTCATTTTGATACTTTGTATCCTACCTATCCAAGAGATTCTCTGGGAGGACCATTTTGAGATGTCAGCTTTTAGTGATCTGAATTGGGGGGGGGGGGTAGTTTGCCTTATAAATGTCTCTAACATCCTTAGTAATATGGACTCCCAAGTATTTAATCTGGTTCTGTTTCCAAGTATAATTGAAATTAAGCTTTAGTAGCTTTTCAACCTCTGTGGGGAGGCTGATGTTTATAGCTTCTGATTTAGATTGATTGATTTTGAATCCAGATATTTTAGTGAATTTGTCTAGCAGATTAAATAGATTTGACAGAGACGTGAGGGGTCGAGAAAGTAATAATAGAATGTCGTCAGCGTATAGAGCTGCTTTGTGGGATTGCGAGTCAATATTTACCCCAACTATATCAGGACAGCCACGGATCTGAGCTGCTAAGGGTTCCATACATAGGGCAAACAGGAGGGGGGATAACGGGCACCCCTGTCTCATGCCACTTTTAATTTGGAATTGGGCAGATGCCCTGGTGTATGACCCTAGCAGTAGGGCCTGAGTAAAGTGCCATAATCGCTTCACACACCCTTTCCCCAAATAGATTTTTAATGCAACGTTCTACAAAAGAGAGAGAAAAAAAAACAAAAAACAAAGACAGCTTCAAAACATACAAGTACCCTATAATACACCTGCAAATATGCAATCCTAGGATGTGGAGGGCAAAAGAGTGGTAAATAAAGCCTGTCCAGTTTGTGACTACATGTATTACTCTGCACACTCCCACAGAGAAGGTAATGTCAAAGTGGGAGGGAGGTGCTGGTCAAAACATGCCACAGAGGATTATGAAATAATGATCCTAAATGGTGACAGAACAGAGGAAGCAGGAGAAAATGCAACAGAATATATCTATGCACAGCCCTGATTCAACAAGTGTTGAAAGAATCTAAAGCAGAACAAACAGTTGAAGTAAGCTGTGGACACTTTCACACAGTGCAACGAGACACATCTGGGGTAACCCAGTTACATGACCGAATTCTTTGCAGATTCCGACCACCAAACGCCCAATAAAAGGTGGAAGAGAAATCAGCAAAGTGTGGTACCAATATCATCAATATTTACTGATTCAAACAAAGCACTTGAAAGGTGGGACGTTCCTCTGTGAGAGACTTAGAGCACTAATTTCCCTGGTCTGAAAATCAGCTTCTTCCAGCTGACCCAATATTAACTCCATTGCGTAGACACTATGGACAGATGTGTTTGATTTTATTCACCAACTGGATCTAAATAAAAACCTAAGTCATCGACAGTCTCTTCTTACAAGATAAATGGTGGATGCAGTGTGTAAAGAGCTGTTTGACGGTTTTGTGCAGTTTGTCAGGTGCAGAAAGTCCAATGCAATGTGGAAAAAATATTGCACACCAAAAATTTAAATAAATCTGTGGTACAAATACTCTCTAACGCGATGAGGGAAGGCCCGCTGCAATCCAAGTACGGGACACACAAGAAAGGAAGAGTAGAGGCTCCACAGATTTTATAAAAACAATAATTTATTGAGGCCGAATAAAGTGTCCAATGTTTCTGCGGTCACAGCAGCCTTTGTCAAGGAATAGCCGAAAGTCTACTGCTGCCTTAGGCTATGACCCCAGTGGTTACTGCTGTACACGCGCCTGGCGGTACGTACACAGGTGAAAGCCACGATCTGTGGTCTATTGTGGAGCGATGGGATGCGCGGGAGGCTCGGTGATGACACGGGGGAGGGGTGTCGCCATGATGGTCTACAATACCTGCACTCCTATTGGTCCACACGATCTGCCCTGCCATTGGCTGCCCGCACACCACAGCAAGGAAAGAAAATGGTCTTCCCTGCCAGCGTTTGCATCATCGCGCTTTGCGCCCCCACACGGCGACTGGGTGTCACGGGAGACCAGGTTTATTAACACCTTTTTTACACAGGGATCATTGAGCAAAGCAAAGTGGTAAAATAAATTGTAATTTATTTCATGAAAAGACATACACAATGTAACACAATTTACACAGTTAACACACTTACTGGGAACGGGGCTAACGAATAAATCTATCCTTTAAACGAAATTCACAAAAACGACCTTTGTAGGAGCCCTTTCCAATGACCGGTAGGTACTCACGAAAGTCCTGGAACCGATTTCGGCATGCAATACCAGACGCGACCACTACGTTCTTCAGAAGTGGGACTAAGAAGAATTTGAGTCAAAATCTTTGAAGCCGGCACACGTCTATTCAGCACAAATCATCTTTGAATTTGCCACTGTTGGTTTGGTGCTTGAAATCTGCGCTTCTCATTGGCTGCAAGGTTTCTTATGGGTTTCAGAGTCCCATTCACAAACCTCTACAGCCTATCAGAATATGGGAATTCCTCTGCCAGCCAATCACCGATTTGCCGGTATTGTAAAGTCAGGTGGGTACCTTTTCTCAGCAAAATAACTTGGGATTCCTCACAGGAAAACTGGTGCTACAAATTGTCCACAAACAGATACCATCCTTATTCCAGAGCCATAATAGCAACAATTAGCATGAATAATAGAACACTCTTGAGGTCCATTATCCCAATGTAAGTATAAGTGTTTCTTTAACTCCCCACTTCAATCGTGCCACGTGACAAACAACGGGAGGGGTATAAGGTGGTAAGGAGGAATGAAAGCAGCGATACCACGGTGTTCCCTGTTCGGGAACACCCGCTAAGCAGCCGCTACCCTCCGCCACAACCCTCCTAACCCGGTGTCACCCACGATTGAGCAGACCTCACTGCGGAGGTAGGGGAAGGGAGAATATGAGAGGCAATCACTCACAGTCTTGACGCGCCGGGTCTCCAATCAACGATGACGTCAGGGACCTCTGAACCGGAAGAGGAAATCAGTGTGCTCCAGCCAATGTAATTCAAAGCAAAAAATATTGTGTAGAGGCGATCACTGCTGCCGCAAGGGAATAGAAGCCATACATATTGAAAATAAAATATTTCGGTTTAATAGTGCATATATACACACAAAAAGCCTGCGAACATAGACCCATAGGCACCAAGCTTGGTAGCCATCTGGTCTCTTGGAATCTATGACTTGGAAATCCCACAGTTCATTTCCAGGTTAATAGTACATATACCTATTAAACATAACTCTTTAATAAAATATACTGTGCCCTGTCTTCTGTGTAGTAAAGATGTATAAGTACCTATTCTGGTGTCCAGGATGGAGTGAGTGTATATATTACTTACACTCACTAGACTCATACATGGCACACTTTAGAAATAACTTTTAAAACCTTTACACACAAGAAATCACTCTCAGATTTATCACATACCAGTACTGTAGCTGGAGCACCCCCTGAACCCCTATACCAGGTTTCAGAGTACCTGGGCACCTCTCTTTATACTCGGGACCCCGTGTATGGATTGCAGGTATACATTAACCTCTTCATGCCCATTTACCATATCTGGCAGATGCTGCAGCAGGAATCCTGGCGGTGATTCGCAATAGCGTTTTCAGAGTCAGAGTTTGCCCGGAGCAATGTGCTTGGCTGTATCAGAGAATCTCAATCGATTCCCGGATTATCCCATAACTCTGGAACCCCGATACATAGATACATTTTGCAAAGACTTTCTCTGGAAAACCCACTCTAAACAAACTTACAGCCTAGAAATCTCCAGGTCCCAGCACCGCAGGAAAGGTGAAACACACATAAATCTTTAATGTCGTATAATTTGCACAGGTCACAGTAATGCAGTTAGGACATCTGGGTCCAAGAGCTGACACACTATTACCCCAACACAAGGATCAGGGGTAACCACGTGGGCTGAACCTTTATTAGTGAGCCTGGTTAACCCCTTGACCAGGGAGGCTGCGAGGGACCCCCTCCCCCTCCCACTTGGAACCGGTACCCAAATATAAACAGACAAGTAATGATAGACTCAGTTTCGGAGGTATAAAAGGCCGCGGCTTTGTTTATTAACAATCATAATACTGGAGTAAGCGCTAGTTCATGCCAGAGTGGGGTCAGAGGGTCAGCCAGGCCTTGGCCTGCTGCACCCGTACCCGGCCGACCCCTGAAGAGCCGGCCGTTGTCACGAGTGGGTTCCCGGGTGTCACGTTCGCTTGACCCCGCCCATTCGCTCCTACCCCCGGGCGACGCCCGCCCCGAGCCCATCTGGCAAGGACAAGCACTTACCCCCGAACTGCCGCCACTCACGGCTCTATTTAAACCTCCTTAAATTAGACCGTGCCGCCAACACCGCTAGGACCTTCTCCAACCCCTCCTGCAAATCATTGTTGAACAAGTCCACCCCTATTTCGGATAAGTTTGTGCCGTCGGCCCGGAACAGGCCGATTGACTTGTAGTCGGACTCGGGATGGGTGATCTGCCATCCCCCACACTGCGTCACGAACTATCCCGCCATCTTGTTCAATATTTTGACCCGCGCTCGGTCGCTCGCACCCCTCCAAACTATCCTGCCCACTCTGTCCTCCCAAACGATCTGTACTCCTGGCCAACGGGCGAGTATGAGGGCTAGGTGTTTTTTTTTTTTTAATTAACCAGCTCGAAGTCGCGTCGAGCGGCCAGCTCGTTGCCCCCGACGTGGAGGAGCAGGATCTGCAGAGCCCTCCTATCCCTACCCATCACCATTAGCCGCAGGAGCAACTGCGCCCACCGCGGCCCCCTACATCCTCCCCATAACACATCTGCCCGCTCCGTTTGAAACCCGAGGTTTGCCCTGCATGAGCGTTTGAAGGCCCGCTTCTCTGTCCAGTGTATAAGCGTCTGTGAAGGCATAAAGGGGATGAGGGGGTTTATCGAAGCACGCTAAATCTCAGATAATGCGGGCCTGATATAGGACCGGTATCTGTTAGACTTCCATCGCCCTATCTTTTGTATCGCAGCTACTAACAGCCCCGCGCGTGGTGCCTTGGTTGCCGCCTCAATCCGCCCATGTGCCCATATACACACGTGCGCGTTTACGTGTGCCCATATACACACGCGCGCATTTACGTGTGCCCATATACACACGCGCGCATTTACTTGTGCCCATCTACACACGCGCGCATTTACGTGTGCCCATATACTCACGCGTGCATTTACGTGTGCCCATATACACACGCGCGCATCTACATGTGCCCATATACACACGCGCGCATTGACGTGTGCCCATATAAGCACGCGCGCATTTACCGTGGCGCTCAACCTGGCTGGGGGCGCCCTCATCACTTGATGAGGGCCACGCGTCCTCGCATGCTGGACCGTGTCGACCTTGTCCGCTCAACGGGCCATGCGCTGAATAGGAAGTGGGATTCTGGTACCATACATGGGCCATGCCCTGACAGGAAGTGGGATTACCTGCACCATCCCTGGCCATGCGCTGAACAGGAAGTGGGATTACCCATCCCATACCAGGGCCATGCGGCCATGTGCTGAACAGGGCGCGGGATTACCCATACCATACCAGGGCCATGCGCTGAAAGGGAAGTGGGTTTACCCCTACAATAGCCGGGCCATGCACTGAACAGGAAGTGGGTTTACCCATACAATAGCAGGGCCATGTGCTGAACCGGAAGTGGGGTTGCCCATCCAATAGTAGGGCCATGTACTGAACCGGAAGTGGGGTTGCCCGTCCAATAGTAGGGCCATGTGCTGAACAGGAAGTGGGATTACCCCTACAATAGTAGGGACAATAGCTGAACAGGAAGTGGGATTACCCATACCATACCAGGACAAGCGCTGAAGAGGAATTGAGATTAACCCCTACATGCGTTATACCCTGAATGCAGTATATACCTACCGTATACCCCACCTAATCTTGGATGTAGTATGTAACGCTGGACCAATACAGCAGATGACCCCCAAAGGCAGTGTACACGCACACCATATGCTCCACAAAACGGCCCGTAACCACGCATGCAGTATATACACCATATAATCCAAACCCGTCATGTAACCACGCCTGTGGTATATAAACTTTATATTCTGAACCCAGCACGTAACCATGAACGCAGTATATACACTGTATCCTTTGAGACCGCAGATAACCATGAATGCAGTCTCTAAACACCATATAGTCCAAATACCGCACGTATAACGCAGTATATATCCACACGTAACCTCTAATGCAGTCTATATATATACCATATAAACCAAATACTGCACGCAACCACGACTGCGGTACCGTATATACCCCTGTAACCCAATTAAAGCACATTATAACACTGAATGCCGCATGTATACACCATATAACCCAAATACAGCACGTAACCCCGAATGCAGTATATACGCCATATACGCCATGTAACCCAATTACAGCACATTGTAACGCCGAACGCAGCACATGTACACACCCTATAATACCGAACGTAACTACGAGTGCAGTATACACACTATATGCACCATGTACCCCCATTACAGCACATTGTAACTTCGAGTGCAGTATATATACGTCCCCTATAATCCAAATACAGCGCGTAGCCATGAATGCAGTATATACACGCCTTGCACCCCAAATGCAGCGCATTGTACCCTCGAATGCAGTATATATACCATGTAATCCAACTACAGCACGTAACCATGACTACAGTACATACACTATATACACCGTGTAACCCAATTATAGCAAATTGTACTTCGAATCTTACATGCCTTATACCCCGAATACAACGCATTGTAACCAAACTGAGGTGTATACACTTTATTCCCCACATACAGCCTGTTATCACCACGAATGCGGTATGCAGCGATACCCATGGCCTAGGGCCGCAACCACTAAGAACGGCTGCGCTAGCCTATACATGCGTATATCTCCACCTACGTATACATGAATACCCATATACACATGAACATACACACCCACATACCTGCACATAACACACATAAATACCTATACGTATATCCACGCACATATACATATATACCCATACCACACACATATATATATATACACCCATACCACACACACATATACCCATACCACGTTATTTATTTATTATAGATTTATCCCGGCCGGCCCCCCCTGTACAGCCCTCCTCAAACATACATTTTAACGACCCCACAGGTGTGGGGGGGGGGGGAGCCGCGGGAGCAGCCGCATCTCTAGCCGCATGGCTGACCGGTCCACCATAACCCCCCTGCCCCGAGACCACTAACGAAAGGGGGGGGAGGGGTAGGAGGGGCCTCTGCCCGCGCTACACTCCCCATCGGGAGACGGAAGGCCCGCACCACGTGGGACTGCGCCCCAGCCCACGAGCCGGCCGCGAGCAGCCACCCGCATGGGACACACGCGTGCCTCGGCCGGACCCCCTCTCCCCGCAACCAGCATCCTTCTGCCCCTCCCCGCCGGGGTGCCCCTACCCATGGCAGCCGCCGCGGGGCTATGCAGATGGAGGCACCCGCCCGCACAACGCTGCGGGAGCAGGTAGACCCCACCCCCACGGGAAGAAGCGGGAAAAAACCCGTCAGGTCCCTTCTGCCCGCCAGCCCCCCTCTGTCCCCCGAGACCACCCCTCCCCGCCTGCAGCCGCCGACCCCCCTCGTGGCACCGGATTAAGTCCGACCCCCCCAGCTCCATGCTGCGCGCCGCAGATGGAGGATGGGGACGGGCCGCTACACTACGGGTCCCTCTCCTCCCTGCATCCCGCCTCCCCCCTCACCGCCGATTCAAAATCGCGGCTCTACAGGAGGGGGGAGTGCCCAGGATTGACCCCCCTTTCGGGGCCTTACCTTAATTTAACCTGCAGGGAGGAGAGGGACGTCCGATTTCGCCTCTTTTGAAGCCTCCCTTGGCCTGCTCCCCCCCCCCCCCTCAGGGGTCGCGACGGCGATCCATAGATCCTAGCGAGGTGAGGGGGGAGGGGGCTTGCCCCCTGGTCATGGGCTTCCCTCGCCTAATTGGCTGGAGGGATTGCTTCACTGTCATACTGGGGCCTGCCTCATAGAGGGCTGTGCTGTGGTGTATGTGGCATGCACGTCATATCGCGCAGGGACCTGACCTTAATTGGCAATGCTTACTTAGCATCTCTATCCCTAATGCTCGGAATCTGCCTAGCCATCCCCCCCCCAAACAGGTTTTTCCAGCTCTAGCCTTCTCCATGGCATTGACCCCTACTGACTCTAATCCAAGCTGTCATTTACTAGAGCTGGTATCACCCACAGAGAAGAAGAACTATTCATTGATTCTACAGACCACCTAGCATATTATTAACCTAAAGACTACACCATAAGGGGAACCATCACCTTCGCATCAGAACCGTTCATCATATAGTCCACAAAACCTATATTATTAACTAGAGATACTAAACTCTATTGTTGTTGGGCACTATAGCCCAGGGAGTCTGGACTTTTATCTACAGTCCGGAACTCCACTTATATATACAAATTATCCCAACACTTACCATAGTGTTATCATAGGGATTTATTCTGCGTCACTGTTATATTTTAATACCCTTTATATGATTATGTGAATAAATTGTGTTTTTTAGATGTTACAATATATTCATTAGGGAGATTAAGTGCCCATAACTGGGTTTACTGGTCTTGTTTCAGTATACCTTATACCCCCTCTACCCATAAACATCAATTAGCTGAGCAGGGGTACCCCTCTTTCAGTCTTTTCTTTTGTATAAGAAAATTGAGAGAAGCAGTGCACAGCTAAGGGAGAAGGGTCCAAAAATTCTCTTTATTGAAGCATGGTTAAAAATAGGCGTTACACAGCTCTCCTACACGTTTCGTACAGTGGTGTACTTTATCAAGGAGCAAGAGGCATCTTCCCTGAGCATTTTAAAAATTCTGGGCCACAGCAAAGTTTTCACGCCTCAACATTACGCATGCACGCACCACATGTGCCTTCCAATCAAGTATGACATCTGTAGACTTTTTGGATTTAACTATTTTTGTTGAGAACAGTGAACTTAAGAGTAAGACTTTTTTTTTTTTAAAACCCCGGGGACACTAATAATTTTAGACTTAAATCAAGCTGCCATCGCCCTAGCTGGGTTAAAAATGTTCCATACGGCCAGTAACCGGAGACTCAAGAGGAATTGCACAGAGACGAGAGAGTTTGAGTCCCAGTCAGAATTTCTAACTAAAAGATTTCTGGAACGTGAATATAAACAGATAAAACAAAAACAGATTGGACTGAAAGGATCTACTTCAGGCTAGACTTAAAAGTACAAATGAGACTACTAAAAAGAATCTGGAATGGTAATTTAATACAAACTATAACAAGGATGCATAAAAAATAAAACAAATCCTGGAGGAGGCACTGGCACATTGTCAAAAGTGACCCAATGCTAAAGAATTCAGTTCCAGAAATGCCAGGGGCCATTTTTAGAAAATCAAAACATTCGAAGAACACCTTGGCACCTTGCCAAGATTGACTCTACTAAAGAGAACTGGTTAAACCCATTAAAATGATTTTTTGGTTGTTTAGCCTGTAAGACATGTAAAAAAAAGTCAAATGTTAAAAAACAATTTAAGTCTAACACAACTGGAGAAACTTTCAGCATCGAGAGTCACTTAACATGTATGACGGATCATGTTGTATATCTATTAGAATGTCCTTGTGGTCTACAATACATAGGCACCACAAGGCCGCTAAAGGTTAGGATTCAAGAGCATTTAGGCAATCTTAAACGTAAATTGGCCACTCAGTGAGTGTGTCGAGACATTTTCAGCTGTTCCATCAATCAGATATAACTGGTCTAACATACAAAGGGATTGAGCATGTGAAGAAGAATTGGAGGAGGCAGTAGAGATGTGTATCTGACCAGAAATGAGACCTTTTGGATCCACAAGATGAAGACTCAGATCCCATAAGGGATGGAATTCAGATATACAGTAGATTTGGGAGTGTTTCCGGTGTAGTCACAGTACCATATCCGGTACTTCTTTTTTTTTTTCTATATGCACTAAGGGACCAGATTAGCTGTTGCAATCTTTTAGATCAAATTGGTAGTTTCTGACCCAAATGTTATTATAGTCTAATATTGTATTTATTTTTATCTACATTCTATCCACTTTGCAGATGCCAGGGTTTGTTTGTTTTACTGAATTCCATTTGATTTTATTATCATCAATGCACGATTAATGAGTTTTGCAACAGTGATCTATGTTCATTTTAGCATTATTATTTTTATAAGGTTTTTGTATATATTATTGGAGTGTGCACTAACTCCTTCTTATGTTTTTCCTGTTTTTACATGTCAACTAACATCTTACACGAGGTGGAACAACTACCACCTCATAGGATTATTATGAATGTATTAGATGAGATGAGAATAGTTTACAATTAGGTATAGTCTCTTAAGAATTGCATTATATTTCTATAAGAAGTGATTCAGAAATCAATATATCTGTGCAGTGTTTATTATAGTATTTTAGAATTGAGAGCGTAACAATTGTTATTGTACTGTAGATATATTTCTCTTATTTTTATTGTATGAAATATATTTAATTTAAAAGTTTTTTATATAGAATGTTAATGCTGCATTAACTGATTGTATATTCACAATTGTTTTGGCTTTGGTCTGGTTATTTATATATAACCCACTGCAATACTGGTGTTGTGTTATTGTATAACTATAGCAATTTTATTTTATGAGTATGCGATATGGTCAGACATCTAGATGCGCAGAAATGTATCCAGCGTTTTCTAATTCTCAGGGTCAATGTTAAATTAATGTTTTTCCTGTGATAGGGTTATCATTGGTTGCTTAGGTCAGAGATTCTCTGATTGGCTTAATATCGTAGAGAACGTGTTATGATTGAAGTATGTTTTTTTCCACACCACAACCAATCTTAGGCCGAGTCCATAGCAGGGGAGGCCACGCTGAGCCGTGCGGACGCTCCGCGCTGAGCCCCTGCATCCTCCATGAGGATGTCTTTAGAGGGGGCTAATGCGAGCGTCCGCAGGCGTGCTGAGGCGCTGGATTTTTCAACCGACAGCCAAGCTGTTTTTCAGAGCGCTGTCGGGTGAAAACATCCAATCAGCGCGGAGCAGCGTTTAACGTCACGGCGCCTCAGCCCTGCTACCCCCTCTATGGCCCCAGCCATATGCAGTAAGAACGATGACCAGCAACCAATGGGACTGTTATGTTAGCTATATTAGGGCTAGCATTTGCAGGGTGTGTTAGGATTCCTGACGGAGCTATCTGGCATAGAAACGCAAAGAATCCAGGAGGAGCCGCAGAGGTACACTGAGGGGACCCGGAAGAGTGTAGTTGCAGTTTCCAACAGCCGCAATAGAAAGCAGCACTCGCTCATCACGTGTGTCCACTCAGTGTGGATTCGTTTGAGAGGGGAGGTGGTGAGAACGTCACCGCTCCAAGATTCTTTTATACTGCTTATTTTACATGTGTACCATGTGAGGGTGAATTTTATAGATTTCAATTATTATTAAAATCATTGTATGTAGTCTGCGCTATGGTGTGTCCCCTGTCTTCTACTCCAGCACACCCACCCAGCTCTTCAATCAAGGGTTAAACCGGTTACCAGTCAGACCCGTTTCCTGCACACTGTAACTTTATGTGCGATATGCTCTTTTAACTCACACGTGAGTATAACCTTTGAAGTTTTTTAATGGTTATGACCAGTGGTTACCAAGACAATATTACACTATATTTTGTTTTATTGTTTGTTTTGACATATCGTGCATCCTGATCCCTCATCCCGTTTGCTCACAGCTTCTCTGCACAGCACGCGGATCAGCTGCTGCTGCAGATGCCGGGTAAGTGGTGCGTGAGGCTGCCGCTGCGACGCCGGATTCAGGGAGAGCTGGGAGAGGTATCCCAGTTTTCCCCTTCCGGTGGACGCGGAATCCTTGATCGCGGCAGTCTTTTTTTTTTTTTCATCGCGATCCCGGTTATAATGCGGCCGTATTGGGTGGACCCCGAGGACTGTTATAACGGGGTTCAGCTGTACTTCAATTTGTCAAATAATTAATTTTATATACTAATCAGTTATTATTCATTACTTGTGTGAATCCCTATCGTCAGGATGGGGGAGGGGAGGGGGGGAAGAGAGGGAGGGAGGATGAGGGTAAAGGAGATGAACCATAGAATAAGGAAATGGAAGCAAGACTCTGTGACCAAGATGTCTGCGCCTCAGTCTGCCAGACACTGAAATCTGTTTTATTTGAAAGGAGACTAGATATAATAAAATGACAATTATGATGGGGTAAGCTGGGTTTATAAATAGTGAGGTCAACCAACTTCTGGATACTTGTAACAGCAAAAAAGGTGACCCTGCAACCCTAGACCTCCCAGAGAAGAGGAGCAGGCTAGGGACTCTTTAGAATGATATCCATCTTCCGACTACTATTTGTGTGACGGTCCTGTCTCCCTAACACAACCCTGTGACAATTTTGAGACGTCTTTGCACATTTTAAATACGATTCTGCTGTTGGCCTAAGTGTTACCTTGTTTGTCAGTTCCCCTGTTGCCTGCATCTTTCACTTACCTGCTAGCCGCTTAGGTTTCAGCTTTGGAATCTAGCAGCATAGCTGTTACTACCAGCTGATCTCCTGCAGGACAGCGGATTCCGGGATTTTCCACCACCAGGGGGAGCAATTTGTCCTCACAAGAGCCATACAGTCTGTATGCTTTCCATTGTATGATTCAGTTCTGTGTGTCTTCTCATTTCACTGTGCCAGTTGTTGCATATTACTTTGCCACCACACAATTGCACACAGCCAACGGCATTAGATAATAACCAATCACTTATGGTGATTGTTTCAGTTGGGACAGTTGTCTGTTTTAGCAATATATAGTTACCAGCCTATTTTTGCATTCTAACTACTAGCTGGATCTTCCATTCACTGTTCATTTTTGTGCCTTATATATGTGCCCCCTTATATTTTATATCAGTCCACGGACTCATTAAATGTAATTTTAATTATTACATACTCACTATCTGGTATCACCAATTATTGACAGGGACGTTCTCAAAACAAATAAATATTTACCATACTCCTCCTTCTGCATAGCGAGTGCACGCTATTAGGGGTCTTCAGTCCCTAGCCTACTGCCCTTCTCTGGGGGGGCTAGGCTTGCTCTTTTTTTTCTATATACCCTTCCCCTAGTGCACCCTGCATCTTAATTTCTCATTAGGAGGCTGAGCAAGTTCGCCTTTTTGTTGTTACATCATTGACACAATCATGAATTCTGCATTATAATCAGAAATTTCTAGAGGAGAATTTCAGGTCATTCGCCTGTGAGCTGAAACTTAACCGAAAGTGGGTCATGCATCAAGGCAATGATACATAACATACAAGCAGATCTACAAAAGAATGGCTGAAGAAGAAAAAACTCAGCGATTTAGGATTACCTAGTCAAAGTCCGGACCTAAAAACCCATTGAAATGTTGTGGCAGGACCTGAAGCGAGCTGTCCATGCAAGCAGGGCCTCAAATGTCAGAGTTAAAACAGTTCTGTAAGGAGGAATGGGCCAAAATTCCTCCAAACCGATGTGAGAGACTGACCAGCAGTTTCAGGAAACGCTTAGTTGAAGTCATTGATGCTCAAAGGGGCACCACCAGGTACTTTTTCACACATGGCTATTGAATAATTTGTGGATAAATAAAATGCTGAAAAAGTATCTTGTCAGGAGTCATTTTTTGCACTGGTATTTCGGTATTCACTAAAAAATCAAAAATGTAAGTGCCAGAGGATGCAACTCTTACGGAAGAAGGTGTGTATCAGCAACACATGCATCGGGTGCATAATCCAACATTTGACGCCATTCTCCATGTTGTTGGAGATCGAAGGGGGCAGCAATAGTGGAGATGGAGCATGCTGCACTCCATACAGGGAAACTAAATTAAGCTATTCAGGCTATAATGCAACTGGTCCCAAACCATAAATACGCAACTTCTATGATTTTATTGGAAACCCAAGAAAAAATAAACGAGAAAATACTTACATAGTAATTTCCACGTTCTGACACTCTGGTCCTTTCCCCCGAGAGGCCTGTAAAAGCCATCTGAGGAGAACAGTGTCCATGGGCACATGGAAGTGAAATAGCCTAACATTTCCATACCAGTTATAAAATGAAAGCTGCTGTGGAGTCTGGGAGAAGAACTCCGATACGTGGATCAGATCTATAAAAGGAAAAAAAAAAAGTTTAAAACTTCCAGGGAAAACCAAAACATTAAATGCTGTGTACATCATAAGCTTGGCATCCATTCCTATGATATAAGTTGTATTTCAGTCTGTATCAATCAAACTATGTTCCATATTTACTAAGACACCTGAGCTGGAAGACACTTTTAAAGCACATTCATTTATGGAGTAGCACAGTTTAGTAAATATTGCCCTACATATTCAAATTGTGATTACAGGGGGTACAACGTTAGGAATTAGGTTGTACTGTACACAGACTTGCATTGTGTTTATGTTTTTTTTGTAGTTATAAAATAACTTTCCTTCTTGTGTAGTGGCTCAGTGAATAAAAGCACCAAAAAATTGATTGTAAGTAATACAAGAAAAAGCACACACACACACACACACACACACACACACACACACGACACACACACACACGACACACACACACCTTCCGGAAGAAGGTGTGTATCAGCAGCACATGCATCGGGTGTGTAATCAAACATTTGACGTCAGTCTCCATGTTGTCGGAGATCGAAGGGGCAGCAATAGTGGCGAAGCAGCATGCTGCACTCCATACAGGGAAACTAAATTAAGCTATTCAGGCTATAATACAACTGGCCCCAAACCATAAATCCATTATAGGGAGGTAAAAGTATCCTCACCGTTTTATTTGAAAATAATAGCTAGCTCTACCTCAGTAAGATCTAGATGCTGCCTAGCAACTTTTGTTACACTAATCCCTAAACATTCCAGCTATCTTTTCATCTCTGTGCTAGGCTTGAATTAAGAAACTCCATTGTTTAAAGATACTATAGGAGGATTTTTCTCCTAAAAAGAATTATATCAGACTTTGACCGGTATGATGTTTAGATTCTAAAAATGGGTTAAAGAACACAAACCGTGATTGCAAGATATCCATTACTCTTTGGGACTAGGACAAAATAAAGATTTTGTAATAGGCAACATCCACTATACATTTAGGTCCAACCAGGAAAACCCCACACCAAAGTGGCAGATTATAAAGAATGTGTTTTTCTTTAGATTTATTTATCCTTAATATATACGAATCACATATGGTGACCTGACCGCTCAACCTATTACAGCTCAACCCCTTTATAACGGTGTGCTTGGGGTCCAAAGAATCACATCGCGTTAAAAGCGGATCGCGTTAGGAATTTTATGCATTGTACAATAAAGTATTTAAGATACCAATAATCGTGTTGTAAAGTATTCATAAATATGAAAATTGGGAGCCTCGCTTGCATCGCGTTATAAGCGGATCCGCGTTGTAACGGATCGCGTTATAACGGGGTTGAGCTGTACTAATAATAAATGTAAATAGTATTATGAACAGGGTGCAAGCAGGAAATATCAGTAATACAGTACAGCTAAACCCCGTTATAACGCGGTCCTTGGGGTCCACAACCCCAAGACCGCGTTACAACCGGGGTCGCGTTAAAATTTCACCGGCATCAGCGAGCTTCCTCATTACAGATTTAAATCTCCTCAATTTTGCCGCCTTACCAGTGCTCTCCTCTTCCTGCTGTCCACGTGCTCATATCTCTCTGCTCTGCTCATCTCTCTGCTGTCTTGCCGTCGTGTGCCATTGTTTTTTTCATACATTCAATTCAATGCTTTATTGACTACCAGACACAGACACAAATAAACAGTAATACATTTTGTACAAAACACATGCAGGGATTGAACTCGGGACCTTCTGATACCAATGCCTTGCCTCTTACCTCTACACCATAGGCTTGGTGTGACAAGACATAACCTATAAATATATTTATCCTCTACAACACAAGGTACATGTCAATGTTAAATCTTATTAATTAGTAAAAATTATTAATTGCTAATGATAATTAATAATCATACTTATTAATCATAATATAATTAATAATAATAGTATTATTAATTAATAATTATTAATAAATAATTATTACTAATACTTAATACATAATTATTAATTAATTATTAATTAGTTAATTAACTGTTAATAATAATTAATAATCATACTTATTAATAATACATAACTAATCATAAAGAATGATTAATAATGAATTATTATTAATACATCATTATTGATTAATGAATAATTATTACTTAATAAAGAATAATAAAGAATTATATATTTATAAATTATACAATATAATTAAAATAATAATTTATTAAAAAAGTTAATTATACCATTTCATACAGGAATTGAACCCAGGACCCTTTCATATGTTGGCAAGAGTTCTACCACTAGACCACAGGAGCTGTGTGATGTCATAGACAGCTAGAAATAGACTTAAGATTTAACATTGACATGTAACCTGTGGCACTGTGTTGTAGAGGATAAATATATTTATAGGTTATGTTTAGTCACACCAAGCCTATGGTGTAGAGGTAAGAGGCAAGGCATTGGTATCAGAAGGTCCCGAGTTCAATCCATGCATGTGTTTTGTACAAAATGTATTACTGTTTATTTGTGTCTGTGTCTGGTAGTCAATAAAGCATTGAATTGAATGTTTGAAAAAAAAAAAAAAACGCGAGGGCAGAGAGAGAGATGAGCACGTGGACAGCAGGAAGAGGAGAGAGAGATGAGCACGTGGACAGGACAGCTGGAAGAGGAGAGCGAAAGGCGGCAAAATGGAGGATTTGAGATGCAGGTAAGATGGCAAAATTAGGCTTTCAATTCGGGAGCCATGCTCAGTGGGTCGCGCTATAACGGGGTTTTGCTGTATATACACAAAACGTGGCCCCAGAGGGACCAAAAGGTCCTACAAAAATGCACTCACTGTGGAATAAAATAAAGGACCATGTATGTCCATGAGATTTCAATATCTCCACAAGGCAGTCAAAAATGACCATGACGCTGATAACTGACTGACGCATCCAAAAGGTGTCCACATGGGACCATAAAAATTCAAATAAAATTTCAAATCACATCAATAGAACAATAAAGTGAACTATATATAGTGAACAATATTAAAATCCTCCGTGGGGTAGAGACCCAGGATAACAAAATAGTATATACTCTCCAAATGAAATGTAGATCGGTATTATATAAAACACACTTAGGGCTTTTGTCCCTGTAAGGATCAGTGTGTGGTGGTAGGAATATGCCACCTTCGTATAAAATGTATGGCTGTAACAGAATATGATAAATACAGTCCCAACCAATACTTGACCCCATTCCCTACCATCTCCTAAAACCTCTTGCTCCTACTATAATCCCTATGCCCACACACATTTTTAACACCTCCATCTACTCTGGTACCTTTCCCTCCTCCTTCAAACATGCAACAGTCATACCATTACTCAAAAACAGCAAGCTTGACCCTACCTGTCTTTCTAACTATCGACCTGTCTCCCTCCTGCCTTTTGCCTCCAAACTCCTTTAACGTCTTGTATTCTCTCGCTTGCTCCACTTTCTCAACACCTATTCTCTCCTAGACCCTCTACAATCTGTCTTCCGTACTGCTCACTCCACTGAAACAACCCTCACTAAAATAACCAACGACCTCCATGCTGCCAAAGAAAGATGTCATTACACTCTGCTCATATTACTCGACCTCTCTGCAGCATTTGATACTGTGTACCACCCTCTTCTCCTTCACATTCTCCATACTCTTGGTAATCGTAACAAAAGCTCTATCCTGGATCTCCTCTTACTGTACCTCTTCCATCGTACTTTCAGTGTCTCTTGCAAACAACTCCTTCATCGATCTCTCTGTGGGGGTAGCCCAGGGCTCTGTCCTGGGACCTCTTCTCTTTTCACTGTACACACTCTCTCTAGGTGACCTAATCACATCTCTGTGAGGACACACAAATTTACTTTTCTACCCCTGACCTTACACCTGCTGTTCAGACTAAAGTTTCTGAATGTCTCTCTGCTATTTCATCCTCGATGGCCCTCCGCCAACTTAAACTTAACATGGCAAAAACAGAGCTCCTCATACTTCCTCCCAAACCTGGCCCTTCTACCACCTTCCACATTACTGTTCGAAGTAGTGTAATTCCCCCAGTAGCCCAAGCACGCTGCCTAGGGGTCACACTCGACTCCTCTCTCACATTCTCCTCTCACATTCAAGAGGTAGCGAAAACCGGTCGCTTTTTCTTCCACAATATTACCAAGATACGACCTTTCCTCTGTGGCTCGACTGCAAAAACCTCGACCCAGACCCTCATTCTCCCCCATCGACTACTGTAACCTCCTGAAGTCCGGCCTTCCTGCCTCTCACCTGTCTCCCCTACAATCTATCCTAAAGCTGCTGCCAGAATCACTCTACTAATTCCGAAATCTGTCTCAGTTCTCCCCTGCTGAAATCCCTCTCCTGGCTTCCTATCAAATCCCGCATCTCACACTCAATTTACCTCCTCAATTTTAAAGCTTTACACTTTTCTGCTCCTCCTTACATCTCAGCCCTAATTTCTCGCTATACACCATCCCGATTCTTACGTTTTGCTAAAGGATATCTTCGCTCTACCCCTTTTATATCTAAAGCCCTCTCCTGCCTTAAACCTCTCACTGACTGACCCAGACCTCTGGAATGCCCTTTCCCCAAAATATCCGACTAGCACCCTCTCTGTCCACCTTTAAGACCCACCTGCTTAAGGAAACATATGGAGTAGTGTATTTCTATGGCTGATAATTAACACCTCATACATGAACCTTGGCCCCTTACAGACACACTTACCAGAACGCCCTCCTACGGTCTCTGTACGTTCTTCCTACCAACAAATTAGATTGTAAGCTCTTAAGAGACTCCTTTTCCTAAATGTTACTTTTAGATGTCTAAAGCACTTCTCCCTTGTGTTATTTATAGAACTTGTTATTTATATGATTGTCACGTGTATTACTGCTGTGAAGCGCTATGTACATTTATGGTGCTATATAAATAAAGAAATACATACACACACACACCGGCACAGTAACAAATGTCTAGTATATGGAACCCTAGGAGTAGGGTGTCCTCAGAACTATCCTAA